>NC_043977.1:58409823-58424823 GCF_902148855.1 Sphaeramia orbicularis | reverse complement strand
TTCTTTATTTTCATGACTATTTACATTGTAGATTCTCACTGAAGGCATCAAAACTATGAATGAACACATGTGGAATTATGTACTTAACAAAAAAGTGTGAAATAACTGAAAACATCTCTTATATTCTAGTTTCTTCAAAGTATCCACCCTTAGCTCTGATGACTGCCTTGCACACTCTTGCCATTCTCTTGATGAGCTTCCAGAGGTAGTCACCTGAAATGGTTTCCTAACAGTCTTGAAGAAGTTCCCACAGATGCTTAGCACTTGTTGGTCCTTTTGCCTTCACTCTGCGGTCCAGCTCACCCCAAACCATCTCGATTGGGTTCAGGTCCGGTGACTGTGGAGGCCAGGTCATCTGGTGCAGCACTCCATCACTCTCCTTCTTGGTCAGATATCCCTCACACAGCCTGGAGGTGTGTTTGGGGTCATTGTCCTGTTGAAACATAAATGATGGTCCAACTAAACGCACACCGGATGGAATGGCATGTCACTTCAGGATGCTGTGGTAGCCATGCTGATTCAGGTTGCCTTCAGTCTTGAATAAATCCCCAACAGCGTCACCAGCAAAGCACCCCCACACCATCACACCTCCCCCTCCATGCTTCACGGTGGGAACCAGGCATGTAGCATCCATCCGTTCACCTTTTCTGCGTCGCACAAAGACACGGCGGTTGGATCCAAAGATCTGAAATTTGGACTCATCAGACCAAAGCACAGATTTCCACTGGTCTAATGTCCATTCCTTGGGTTTCTTGGCCCAAATAAATCTCTTGTGTTTGTTGCCTCTCCTGAGCAGTGGTTTCCTAGCAGCTGTTTGACCATGAAGACCTGATTCACGCAGTCTCCTCTTAACAGTTGTTGTAGAGATGTGTCTGCTGCTAGAGCTCTGTGTGGTATTCATCTGGTCTCTAATCTGAGCTGCTGTTAATTTGCGATTTCTGAGGCTGGTGACTCAGATGAACTTATCTTCAGCATCAGAGGTGACTCTTGGTCTTCCTTTCCTGGGGCGGTCCTCATGTGAGCCAGTTTGGTTGGAGCGCTTGGTGGTTTTTGTGACTGCACTTGGGGACACATTCAAAGTTTTTGAAATGTTCTAGACTGACTGACCTTCATTTCTTAAAGTAATGATGGCCACTCGTTTGTCTTTACTTAGCTGATTGGTTCTCGCCATAATATGCATTCTAACAGTTGTCCAATAGGGCTGTCAGCTGTGCATCAACCTGACTTCTGCACAACACAACTGATGGTCCCAACCCCATCAATAAGGCAAGAAATTCCACTAAGTAACCCTGACAAGGCACAGCTATGAAGTGGAAACCATTTCAGGTGACTACCTCTGGAAGCTCATCAAGAGAATGCCAAGGGTGTGCAAGGCAGTCATCAGAGCTAAGGGTGGATACTTTGAAGAAACTAGAATATAAGAGATGTTTTCAGTTATTTCACACTTTTTTGTTAAGTACATAATTCCACATGTGTTCATTCATAGTTTTGATGCCTTCAGTGAGAATCTACAATGAAAATAGTCATGAAAATAAAGAAAATGCAAAGAATGAGAAGGTGTGTCCAAACTTTTGGCCTGTACTGTATATATATATATATATATATATATATATATATATATATATATATATATATATGTATATGTATATGTATATATCAGTCACATACACTTTAACCATATGGACTTTTTCCATTTGTCCTTTCCACTGGTGTGTGTGTGTGTGTGTGTGTGTGTGTGTGTGTGTGTGTGTGTATGTGTGTTTCAGGTAAAGACCTGTTTGGTGCTGAGCCCTTTGACCCGTTCACCTGTGCTTCTGCGGACTTCCCCCCTGATATTCAGTCTAAACTGGATGAGATGCAGGTCAGTGTGTGTTTGAGCTCTGACTGGATGAATGTCAGTGTGAGAGGGTTAGGAATGAGGTTAGACTGATGATGACATGAATGAGACACACACAGAAACACACACACACAGAAACACACACACACACACACACACACACACACACAGAAACACACACACACAGAAACACACACACACACACAGAAACACACAAAGAAGCACACACAGAAACACACACACACAGAAACACACATATACACACATACACACACACAAACACACACATGATCTACAAGTTCAGACCAGTTGAAAAATTACATGAACGTCCATTTTTCTGTGTTGGATCTTCAGAAGGTTCTAAGTAGAGTTTGAAAATGAAAAAAGAAGAAATGGGAGTGAAACAGAAACAAATGTGAGTAAGAAATTCATAGAAAACACCAGTTGAACTGAACTGGTGTTCATCAGCCTTTAACAGATCAAATATGAGCATACATGTGGATTCAGTGTCCTCTAGTGTCAGCTGTTCCACTGTCAGGAAAGAATGCACCATCACTGCTGAAGAACCTGAATGCACCATCACTGCTGAAGAACCTGAATGCACCATCACTGCTGAAGAACCTGAACGCACCATCACTGCTGAAGAACCTGAACGCACCATCACTGCTGAAGAACCTGAACACACCATCACTGCTGAGGTTCACGTTCTTCAGTGCATCCAACCTCAGCAGTGATGGTGCATTCAGGTTCTTCAGTGTGTCCGACCTCAGCGGCGATCAATCAGTCAATCAATCTTTATTTATGTAGCACTTTTCATACATCAAGGATGTAGCACAGAGTGTTTTACATATAAGTTTAAAAATCAGTACCACCCTCCACCCACACACACACACACACACACACACACACATATGCACACCCACAAGCACAGACATACTTAAAAAACACTAACTGAGCACAAGAGGACCAGAAAGTAAAAGTAAAAGAGGAGGTGCTGTCTCGGAGCCATGTGCACCAGGAGGCAGCCACTGAATGTAAGACAAATATAAAAATAATATAAATATTAAACATTAAAATGATAAAACAGAAGCATTGGTTAAAAGAATCTTAAGATATATATATAAATATATATATATATATACAGGGTGGTGAAGCAAAATGTACACTGAACATTTAGTTGTTTTTTCTCAGCAGACACTACGTCAGTTGTTTTGAACCCAAACATATACTGATGTCATAATCATACCTAACACTATTATCCATACCTTTTCACAAACTTTTGCCCATATGAGTAATCAGGAAAGCAAACGTCAAAGAGTGTGTGATTTGCTGAATGCACTCGTCACACCAAAGGAGATTTCAAAAATAGTTGGAGTGTCCATAAAGACTGTTTATAATGGAAAGAAGAGAATGACTATGAGCAAAACTATTACCAGAAAGTCTGGAAGATACTATTAAAGAAGAATGGGAGAAGTTGTCACCCCAATATTTGAGGAACACTTGCACAAGTTTCAGGAAGTGTGTGAAGGCAGTTATTGAGAAAGAAGGAGGACACATAGAATAAAAACATTTTCTATTATGGACATTTTCTTGTGGCAAATAAATTCTCATGACTTTCAATAAACTAATTGGTCATACACTGTCTTTCAATCCCTGCCTCAAAATATTGTACATTTTGCTTCCCCACCCTGTATGTATATATATATATATATATATATATATATATATATATATATATATATATATATATATATATATATATATATATGTATATGTATATACACTGAACAAAAATATAAACGCACCACTTTTGTTTTTGCTCCCATTTTTCATGAGCTGAACTCAAAGATCTAAAACTTTTTCTATGTACACAAAAGGCCTATTTCTCTCAAATATTGTTCATAAATTTGTCTAAATCTGTGTTAGTGAGCACTTCTCCTTTGTCCTTTGCTGAGATAATCCATCCACCTCACAGGTGTGGCAGATCCAGATGCTGATTAGACAGCAGGATTATTGCACAGGTTTGACTTAGGCTGGCCACAATAAAAGGCCACTCTAAAATGTGCACTTTTACTGTATTGGGTGGTCCAGGGGGGTCAGAAAACCAGTCAGTATTTGGTGTGACCACCATTTTCCTCGCACAGTCTTCTTCATGAATTCTCTGAAACAGCTTTGGAGATGGCTTATGGTAGAGAAATGAACATTCAATTCACAGGCAGAAGCTCTGGTGCAGATTCCTGAAGTCACATGACCAGTGCATATTCCCTCAAAACTTGTGACATCTGTGGTATTGTGCTGTGTGATAAAACTGCACATTTTAGAGTGGCTTTTTATTGTGGCCAGCCTAAGGCACACCTGTGCAAAAATCCTGCTGTCTAATCAGCATCTTGATCTGCCACACCTGTGAGGTGGATGGATTATCTCAGCAAAGAAGAAGTGTTCACTAACACAGATTTAGACAGATTTGTGAACAATATTTGAGAGAAATAAACCTTGTGTGAACACAGAAAAAGTTTTAGATCTTTGAGTTCAGCTCATGAAAAATGGGAGCAAAAACAAAAGTGGTGCGTTTATATTTTTGTTCAGTATATATATACACACACATATATATATATATATATATATATATATATATATGTATATATAAAACCTTAGAGTGGATAAAACAGAGGCATTAGTTAAAAGCCAAATGAAAGCGGTGGGTCTTGAGCCTGGTTTTAAAAATGGCTGAGGTTCTCTTCAGGCTGTTCCATAGTCCAGGAGCAGAAGGCTGAAAAAACCGCCTCACCATGACTTTTTGTGTTCACTTTTGGAAGTGTTCAAAGGCCGGTGCCAGAGGAGCTGAGGGTCCACCAGGGTTCATAAGGTAAAAGCAGATCTAAAAGATACGAAGGAGCAAGACCATTAAGACATTTAAAAACTATTAGAAGGACCTTCAAATGGATCCTGGAACACACGGGAGCCAAAGCAGTGACTTTAAAACCGCTGTAATGTGAGCCTGCCTTCTGGTCCTCATCAGCACTGGAGCAGCTGAATTCTGAAGGAGTTGGAGTTGTGAAATTCTATCTTTGGGAAGACCAGAAAGCAGGGCGTTACAGTCGTCACCTCTACTGGAAATAAAAGCCTGCATCAGCATGTCCGTGTTGGCTCCAGACAGAACTGGACGGACTCTGGCTATGTTCTGAAGATGATAAAAACCTGGTTTTACAGTGGATCTAACATGTGGGATGAAAGTGAGCTCAGAGTCAAAGATAACGCCCAGGGCCCACCACCAACGCCATGGTGCGTTCAGGTTCTCCAGTGTGTCCACCCTCAGCAGTGATGGTGCGTTCAGGTTCTCCAGTGTGTCCGCCCTCAGCAGTGATGGTGCGTTCAGGTTCTCCAGTGTGTCCGCCCTCAGCAGTGATGGTGCGTTCAGGTTCTCCAGTGTGTCCACCCTCAGCAGTGATGGTGCGTTCAGGTTCTCCAGTGTGTCCACCCTCAGCAGTGATGGTGCGTTCAGGTTCTCCAGTGTGTCCGCCCTCACCAGTGATGGTGCGTTCAGGTTCTCCAGTGCGTCCGCCCTCAGCAGTGATGGTGCGTTCAGGTTCTCCAGTGTGTCCGCCCTCAGCAGTGATGGTGCGTTCAGGTTCTCCAGTGTGTCCACCCTCAGCAGTGATGGTGCGTTCAGGTTCTCCAGTGTGTCCACCCTCAGCAGTGATGGTGCGTTCAGGTCCTGACAGTGGAACAGCTGACACTAGAGGACACTGAATCCTCATGTATGCTCATATTTGGTCTGTTAAAGGCTGATGAACTCCAGTTCAGTTTCATAGTGGAACACCCCAACAGTGGGTTTTATTTCTTCTGTTGGAACCAGTGGAACGTTCAGAAAGAATCCAACTGGATCTGCTGCAAATGTGGGTTTATGCATTTCATATTTATGTGTGTGTCTATGATGGAGCAGGAAATGAACAGCCAACTAAGATGAGGTGAGGCCCCTCCCTCACAGATAGTACATGAAGCCCCGCCCACACATGATTCATGACCTGCATAAAACTGAACAGAATCACAGACAAAAGAAAGTTCCAGAACATGTGGGTCCTTTTCTGAACTCACTCATGGGTTAGGGGGTCAGGGTTAGGGGGGTCAGGTTTAGGGTTAGGGGTTTAGGGTTAGGAGTTCCAGTCCATCCTTTCAACATGACTCACTTTCCTTTGGGTTTTGTTCCGGTGCCTTAAAGGTTCTTTTTTTTTTCCGTTGGATTACAGCTCATGTCAGACCTACATGTTCACATGAATCTGAATGAACTCAGTCTAACGTCTGTTCACTGAACATGTGCAGGTTTGGTCTGTTTTCACATCGTGTCCTCAGCTTCAGTGGAGAATTAAAGACTGTTTTCCACCGTTCTGTTCAGCTGTGGTTTTAGGACTTTAAATATTCAACCGTCCTGTTAACGACATGTCCCTTAACAGACCATATGTGATCAAAGAATTCCAACAAAACAATGTAATCAGATTATTCAGACTAAACCTGAGAGTCAGATCCAGTATGTTTAGGAGGTCACCTGAGGTCACCTGAGGTCAGGCCTGGTATGACATGTTCACCAGTAGGAGGAGCTAATGACACTGATCCGCTGCCTTCTTCTTCTTCTTCTTCTTCTTCTTCTTCTTCTTCTTCTTCTTCTTCTTCTTCATGCCTTCCTTCTGGTTCCGTAGCGTCAGAGATGGTTTGTACTCTTTGCTCTGTGTGTTTTCATTGTGCTCATGGCTTCTGTCCTGCATGTTTTAAAGGCTGCATGTAAGAACATTAACCCTTAAAGACTCAAACGTCCACCTTTAACCCTTACAGACCCAAACGTCCACCTTTAACCCTTACAGACCCAAACGTCCACCTTTAACCCTTACAGACCCAAACGTCCACCTTTAACCCTTACAGACCCAAACGTCCACCTTTAACCCTTACAGACTCAAACGTCCACCTTTAACCCTTAAAGACCCACACGTCCACCTTTAACCTTCACAGACCCAAACGTCCACCTTTAACCCTTACAGACCCAAACGTCCACCTTTAACCCTTACAGACCCAAACGTCCACCTTTAACCCTTACAGACCCAAACGTCCACCTTTAACCCTTAAACACCCAAACGTCCACCTTTAACCCTTACAGACCCAAACGTCCACCTTTAACCCTTACAGACCCAAACGTCCACCTTTAACCCTTACAGACCCTAACGTCCACCTTTAACCCTAACAGACCCAAACGTCCACCTTTAACCCTTACAGACCCAAACGTCCACCTTTAACCCTTACAGACCCAAACGTCCACCTTTAACCCTTACAGACTCAAACGTCCACCTTTAACCCTTACAGACCCAAACGTCCACCTTTGACCCTTACAGACCCAAACGTCCACCTTTAACCCTTACAGACCCAACGTCCACCTTTAACCCTTACAGACCCAAACGTCCACCTTTAACCCTTACAGACCCAAACGTCCACCTTTGACCCTTACAGACCCAAACGTCCACCTTTGACCCTTACAGACCCAAACGTCCACCTTTAACCCTTACAGACTCAAACGTCCACCTTTAACCCTTACAGACTCAAACGTCCACCTTTAACCCTTAAAGACCCAAACGTCCACCTTTAACACTTAAAGACCCAAACGTCCACCTTTAACCCTTACAGACCAAACGTCCACCTTTAACCCTTACAGACCCAAACGTCCACCTTTAACCCTTACAGACCCAAACGTCCACCTTTAACCCTTACAGACTCAAACGTCCACCTTTAACCCTTAAAGACCCAAACGTCCACCTTTAACCCTTACAGACCCAAACGTCCACCTTTAACCCTTACAGACCCAAACGTCCACCTTTAACCCTTACAGACCAAACGTCCACCTTTAACCCTTACAGACCCAAACGTCCACCTTTAACCCTTACAGACCCAAACGTCCACCTTTAACCCTTACAGACTCAAACGTCCACCTTTAACCCTTAAAGACCCAAACGTCCACCTTTAACCCTTACAGACCAAACGTCCACCTTTAACCCTTACAGACCCAAACGTCCACCTTTAACCCTTACAGACTCAAACGTCCACCTTTAACCCTTACAGACCCAAACGTCCACCTTTAACCCTTACAGACCAAACGTCCACCTTTAACCCTTACAGACTCAAACGTCCACCTTTAACCCTTAAAGACCCAAACGTCCACCTTTAACCCTTACAGACCAAACGTCCACCTTTAACCCTTACAGACCCAAACGTCCACCTTTAACCCTTACAGACTCAAACGTCCACCTTTAACCCTTACAGACCCAAACGTCCACCTTTAACCCTTACAGACTCAAACGTCCACCTTTAACCCTTACAGACCCAAACGTCCACCTTTAACCCTTAAAGACCCAAACGTCCACCTTTAACCCTTACAGACCCAAACGTCCACCTTTAACCCTTACAGACCCAAACGTCCACCTTTAACCCTTACAGACCCAAACGTCCACCTTTAACCCTTACAGACCCAAACGTCCACCTTTAACCCTTACAGACCCAAACGTCCACCTTTAACCCTTACAGACCCAAACGTCCACCTTTAACCCTTACAGACCCAAACGTCCACCTTTAACCCTTACAGACCCAAACGTCCACCTTTAACCCTTACAGACTCAAACGTCCACCTTTAACCCTTAAAGACCCACACGTCCACCTTTAACCTTCACAGACCCAAACGTCCACCTTTAACCCTTACAGACCCAAACGTCCACCTTTAACCCTTACAGACCCAAACGTCCACCTTTAACCCTTACAGACCAACGTCCACCTTTAACCCTTACAGACCCAAACGTCCACCTTTAAACCCTTAACACCCAAACGTCCACCTTTAACCCTTACAGACCCAAACGTCCACCTTTAACCCTTACAGACCCAAACGTCCACCTTTAACCCTTACAGACCCTAACGTCCACCTTTAACCCTAACAGACCCAAACGTCCACCTTTAACCCTTACAGACCCAAACGTCCACCTTTAACCCTTACAGACCCAAACGTCCACCTTTAACCCTTACAGACTCAACGTCCACCTTTAACCCTTACAGACCCAAACGTCCACCTTTGACCCTTACAGACCCAAACGTCCACCTTTAACCCTTACAGACCCAAACGTCCACCTTTAACCCTTACAGACCCAAACGTCCACCTTTAACCCTTACAGACCCAAACGTCCACCTTTGACCCTTACAGACCCAACGTCCACCTTTGACCCTTACAGACCCAAACGTCCACCTTAACCCTTACAGACTCAAACGTCCACCTTTAACCCTTACAGACTCAACGTCCACCTTTAACCCTTAAAGACCCAAACGTCCACCTTTAACACTTAAAGACCCAAACGTCCACCTTTAACCCTTACAGACCAAACGTCCACCTTTAACCCTTACAGACCCAAACGTCCACCTTTAACCCTTACAGACCCAAACGTCCACCTTTAACCCTTACAGACCCAAACGTCCACCTTTAACCCTTACAGACTCAAACGTCCACCTTTAACCCTTAAAGACCCAAACGTCCACCTTTAACCCTTACAGACCCAAACGTCCACCTTTAACCCTTACAGACCCAAACGTCCACCTTTAACCCTTACAGACCAAACGTCCACCTTTAACCCTACAGACCCAAACGTCCACCTTTAACCCTTACAGACCCAAACGTCCACCTTTAACCCTTACAGACTCAAACGTCCACCTTTAACCCTTACAGACTCAAACGTCCACCTTTAACCCTTAAAGACCCAAACGTCCACCTTTAACCCTTACAGACCAAACGTCCACCTTTAACCCTTACAGACCCAAACGTCCACCTTTAACCCTTACAGACTCAAACGTCCACCTTTAACCCTTACAGACCAAACGTCCACCTTTAACCCTTACAGACCAAACGTCCACCTTTAACCCTTACAGACTCAAACGTCCACCTTTAACCCTTAAAGACCCAACGTCCACCTTTAACCCTTACAGACCAAACGTCCACCTTTAACCCTTACAGACCCAAACGTCCACCTTTAACCCTTACAGACTCAAACGTCCACCTTTAACCCTTACAGACCCAAACGTCCACCTTTAACCCTTACAGACTCAAACGTCCACCTTTAACCCTTACAGACCCAAACGTCCACCTTTAACCCTTAAAGACCCAAACGTCCACCTTTAACCCTTACAGACCCAAACGTCCACCTTTAACCCTTACAGACCCAACGTCCACCTTTAACCCTTACAGACCCAAACGTCCACCTTTAACCCTTACAGACCCAAACGTCCACCTTTAACCCTTACAGACCCAAACGTCCACCTTTAACCCTTACAGACCCAAACGTCCACCTTAACCCTTACAGACCCAAACGTCCACCTTTAACCCTTACAGACTCAAACGTCCACCTTTAACCCTTACAGACTCAAACGTCCACCTTTAACCCTTAAAGACCCACACGTCCACCTTTAACCTTCACAGACCCAAACGTCCACCTTTAACCCTTACAGACCCAAACGTCCACCTTTAACCCTTACAGACCCAAACGTCCACCTTTAACCCTTACAGACTCAAACGTCCACCTTTAACCCTTACAGACTCAAACGTCCACCTTTAACCCTTAAAGACCCAAACGTCCACCTTTAACCCTTACAGACCAAACGTCCACCTTTAACCCTTACAGACCCAAACGTCCACCTTTAACCCTTACAGACTCAAACGTCCACCTTTAACCCTTACAGACCAAACGTCCACCTTTAACCCTTACAGACCAAACGTCCACCTTTAACCCTTACAGACTCAAACGTCCACCTTTAACCCTTAAAGACCCAAACGTCCACCTTTAACCCTTACAGACCAAACGTCCACCTTTAACCCTTACAGACCCAAACGTCCACCTTTAACCCTTACAGACTCAAACGTCCACCTTTAACCCTTACAGACCCAAACGTCCACCTTTAACCCTTACAGACTCAAACGTCCACCTTTAACCCTTACAGACCCCAAACGTCCACCTTTAACCCTTACAGACCCAAACGTCCACCTTTAACCCTTAAAGACCAAACGTCCACCTTTAACCCTTACAGACCCAAACGTCCACCTTTAACCCTTACAGACCCAAACGTCCACCTTTAACCCTTACAGACCCAAACGTCCACCTTTAACCCTTTACAGACCCAAACGTCCACCTTTAACCCTTACAGACCCAAACGTCCACCTTTAACCCTTACAGACCCCCAACGTCCACCTTTAACCCTTACAGACCCAAACGTCCACCTTTAACCCTTACAGACTCAAACGTCCACCTTTAACCCTTACAGACTCAAACGTCCACCTTTAACCCTTAAAGACCCACACGTCCCACCTTTTAACCTTCACAGACCCAAACGTTCCACCTTTAACCCTTACAGACCCAAACGTCCACCTTTAACCCTTACAGACCCAAACGTCCACCTTTAACCCTTACAGACTCAAACGTCCACCTTTAACCCTACAGACTCAAACGTCCACCTTTAACCCTTACAGACCCAAACGTCCACCTTTAACCCTTACAGACCCAAACGTCCACCTTTAACCCTTACAGACCCAAACGTCCACCTTTAACCCTTACAGACCCAAACGTCCACCTTTAACCCTTACAGACTCAAACGTCCACCTTTAACCCTTACAGACTCAAACGTCCACCTTTAACCCTTAAAGACCCACACGTCCACCTTTAACCTTCACAGACCCAAACGTCCACCTTAAACCCTTACAGACCCCAAACGTCCACCTTAACCCCTTACAGACCCAAACGTCCACCTTTAACCCTTACAGACTCAAACGTCCACCTTTAACCCTTACAGACTCAAACGTCCACCTTTAACCCTTACAGACCCAAACGTCCACCTTTAACCCTTACAGACCCAAACGTCCACCTTTAACCCTTACAGACTCAAACGTCCACCTTTAACCCTTAAAGACCCCAAACGTCCACCTTTAACCCTTACAGACCCAAACGTCCTCCACAGACCACAACCATGTACTGGTGGAACTGTTGAACACACTCAGACCTAAACTGATCAGTACTAATGCAGGTTTTCTGACTGAATTCCCAGTACGTTTCCTTCGTGTTGATTTTCGTATAAATGCTTTAAACTAGACATAAAACTGAAAAGTCCCAGAAACTTGAACGTGACGCCCTGACTTTTCCACCTTTCCTGATTCCATGTGAACCTGCTGCCAGTGTTTGTGCTCTCCATCTGTGTTTGGTGTGTTTAAACCGTTGCATGTTGACATGTTCGTTCACTCTTTGACAGTAATGGCTGGTTTCATTTTCCAGGGTTTGAATGCATCATTGAACTGGGACGAAGTTTTCTTTTAAATTTTTACCCCTCGGGCAGAAATGACCCAGGGGTTTCACTAATCTGTGTGTCCATTCAACATCCCAATCCTGTTCTCTGTAGAACTAAGGCTGTGTATCAGCAAGAATCTGACGATACGATACAAATCAAAATACTAGGATCATGATACGATACATCACGATATATCTGTTATATCTGATATATGCTGTTAAAAAGGCAATTTTTTTGTTTCTTTTTTTAATGATTATTTCCTTGAAGAATTGAATTCCAGCATAAATCTGCACAAATCCTAAACACATTTGTATTTGATCCCAACAGGATCTAATGTTCTATCACCAAATGTTCAAACTGTGTTCAAACTGAAATTCTGTTTTCCAGACATTCCAGTTTCAGATCCTGTTCAAATGTTCAGATTCTATTAGTTCAGAACTAACATCAGAACAGGATTGGAGTTCAATCCCAACAAAGGAACCAACATTATTGAATAAAAGAGTGTGAAATAAGAAGAAATAAAATATAAACAAATAAGTAAAACAACAAAACTAAAATGAACCTCCACAATGTCTGCATTTGAATAAATACCTAAAAATATACAGTACTTTTTAATATCGATACAGTATTGTGAAATGAAATATTGCGATATATTGCAGAACTGATATTTCCTTACAGCCCTAGTTTTAATGCATCTGATCTGGGATGAATTGTTCTTTTAAATTTGTACCCCTCAGGCAGAAATGGCCCAGGGGTTTTACTAATCTGTGTGTCCATTCAGCGCCATAATCCCATTCTCTGTAGAACACATTCAGATATGTGCACCACCGTCTGCAGAAGAATGTATGTGACCTTTGACCTCCTGCTTCCAGGTCCAATGTCCTTATGCAGTTATAATATCTGAGTACATTCACGTATAAATTATATAGATTAATATTAATAATATTTATATTAATACACATTTATTAAATATGTATGTAATAAGTTTTACACAAAGATAATCTAATTTAAATTCTAGAGCAGGAGCTTGAACACGATTTGACACTAGATTTGACTGAGGAGGATTAAAAGTGAACAGACGTTCTGTTTAAATGTGGAAATGAAAACATGTTCAGCATGTTCAGTTTGACCTTACATCATCTCCCTGCATGCATTTTTCAGTTTGTGTGCATTATTTTATGACTAAAGTCTTTATTTAGTCCAGGGTTCTCCAACTCCTGTTCTTTCAGGTTCTACATTCAGTCTGATCTGATCTGCAGCGGACCCAGCCAGTCAAATAAGAACAGAAGAACCCAGAAAGAATGACAACTGCACATTTATGTCTGTTTTAGTGCAAAAAAACCCCATTAAATTATAAAAAATACTTATTTATAAACTATTCAAACAAAAAAGATGTGAATAACCTGAAAAAACTGACATTTCTTCAGATAAATCAGTGTAATTTTCTCAGTCTTCTTCCTCCACTTCTCATTAGTCCATGTGCATTCTGGATCAGATCTCCAAAGACACTAAACACTGAGGAACAGGAAGAAAAGAGTTCAAACTGGACTGAATTTAATACAGACATTTCAGGTTGGACACATTTGTTCAGGTTAGTCACATTTTATTGGTACAGGAGAGTTTGGAAATGGAAAGAGTTTCACAATTTAATGTGATTTTTGCACTAAAACAAAGACAAACATTTGAAGTTGTCATTATTTACAGACATAATGTCATATTATTTTCACATCAAACTGAGAAGAAAATCTGGAGTCATTATTTTTTGTAGGATATTTGACTTCAGATCATATCGGTCTGGATGTGGAACCTGAACTAAAATGAATCTGTGGAGTTTTTACACTTTGTAAATTCATCCCAGGGGTCAGACTGGAACCTTTGGGGGGGACGCATGTTTGACAGCCCTGGTTTAGACTGAGTTATTTTTGTTCTGTTGGATCCAAACTGAAGTGTGTCATTTTATTTCAGGAGGGGTTCAAAATGGGACTGACTTTAGAGGGCACCATCTTCTCTCTGGACCCACTGGACGAACGCTGCTGACGCCAGGACGGCCATGATGACTGACGATGGAACCACACTGACAATGGAACGCCGCTGATGACCGACAACGGGACGCCACTGACGAAGGGACGCTGCTGACGCTGGGACAACGCTGACGACTGATGGGGGGACGCCACTGGGACGACAAGATGCCACTGACAACGGAACACCACTGACAACGGGACGCCGCTGATGCCGGGACGACGCTGGGACGACAGGACGCCATTGACAGCTGATGACGGGACACCACTGGCAATGGGACGCTGCTGACGCTAGGACGCCGCTAATGCTGGGACGCCATTGACAACTGATGACGGGACGCCACTGGCAATGGGACACCACTGACGCCGTCTGCCCGTCGTCTCCCACATTGGACTCGTTTGTATGAAGAAGTGCCAAATCCACTCCGCGGCTGAGTCGAGATGTCACCGTTTTCATCTGGAAGTTTTTATGCATTTGCATTTAGATATTGTTTTTTCAATATTTCAAGGTCAACTCAGATCCATTTCTAGAAAAGAACTATTTTTGTACAAACCTATGGAAGGAACAGTTTTGCGTACATTTGCTTGCACAGGCAGTGAGATGTAAATTAATTGAACTTGTCTGATGGTTAACTCTGATTTTTTCATATGAAAGACTTTGTGTTTGCACCATTTAAAACCGGCCTGTGACGGTAACACATTCCTGTTTGTACGCCGACACGGAAAACAAATGAACTCTATCATTTAACACCAACTTTTATAACAAATGTATTTTACTCAGCTTGTTACACATTTTGTAATGAA
>NC_043977.1:58397366-58409723 GCF_902148855.1 Sphaeramia orbicularis | reverse complement strand
TTTATTTGTTCATACTGTATGTCTTAGTTTTTCTGTGCAGATGGAAATATAAAAGACAGTTCATGCAAACACACCTGTTTGTAGTCTGTTATTCCCTCACCCAATGAGAATCAATAAGAGAATTGGATCGATAAGCAAAATCGATAATGGAATCAGAATCGTTAAATTCTTATCGATTCCCATCTCTACTCACCATGTAGCTGCTTCGACTGCTGCTTCATTCTCTACAGTTACTTTCTTCCATAAATCTTGTTTCCTCAACAGACATCTTTTAACTTTGGCGACCTGGTTCTTTCTCTCTCTGGTATTTTGCGAACTCCTCAGCATGTCTACTTGAGTAATGACATCAGACAGCGGCACATTTTCAGAGACATGACTGGAACTGGGTGATGGCAGATATTTTCCGTCCACTCGGTGTCACTGCGGAATATGTTTCAACGTGACTAACGTTCATACTTCCGCAGGTACTTCACGGTTGGCTAGCTTGACAACCGCTGACAACAAATGCCGCCAGAAGCTGTCACAAGACTATCTACGGTAGCCCATAAACGATAAAAATAAATAAAATAAGAGCGTGGTAAGACTCAGCAAAAAGGTGCGTTTGAGAACTGTATGTGGGCCGCACTAACTGAACTTTGATGTCAACTAGGGGGCCACAAAATATCATCCCATGGGCCACAATTGGCCCCTGGGCCACGAGTTTGAGACCCCTGCTATACACTGAACCACCTGCCACAGATGACTGTCATGGCTGCATTGCTGGTGGAGTCTGCTGACGTAGCCAGGACAGTGTCAGCTACAAACTCAGCTTGTTGTAGGAGAAGGTGGTCCTCAACTCCTGGCTGTTCAGAACAAAGTTCGAATAGTTTTGGATTTTTCATTCTAGTTTAGTTTTATTTAGTTTGGACTTTTTTTCTCTATTTGAGTTTGTTTTAATTCAATTTTAGAGCAGGTTTGATAGTTTTTATTAGTTTTTGTTATTTTCTAAATGCTCAGTTGTAGTTCAGTTGTAGTTCAGTTGTAGTTCAGTTGTAGTTCTGTTGTAGTTCTGTTGTAGTTTAGTTGTAGTTCAGTTGTAGTTCAGTTGTAGTTTAGTTGTAGTTCAGTTGTAGTTCAGTTGTAGTTTTGTTGTAGTTTAGTTGTAGTTCAGTTGTAGTTTAGTTGTAGTTTAGTTGTAGTTCAGTTGTAGTTCAGTTTTAGTTCAGTTGTAGTTCTGTTGTAGTTTAGTTGTAGTTCAGTTGTAGTTCTGTTGTAGTTTAGTTGTAGTTCAGTTGTAGTTCAGTTGTAGTTTAGTTGTAGTTCAGTTGTAGTTCAGTTGTAGTTTAGTTGTAGTTCAGTTTTAGTTCAGTTGTAGTTTAGTTGTAGTTCAGTTGTAGTTCAGTTGTAGTTCAGTTGTAGTTCAGTTGTAGTTTAGTTGTAGTTCAGTTTTAGTTCAGTTGTAGTTTAGTTGTAGTTCAGTTGTAGTTCAGTTGTAGTTCAGTTGTAGTTCAGTTGTAGTTCAGTTGTAGTTCAGTTGTAGTTCAGTGGTCTCTTTTCTCTTCTTCTCTGTGCTCCTATTCAAATCAATCCCAGACAGGACTCTGCTGCTTTAGTCTCCATGTTTCCAGGTAGAGTGGGGACCAGAAGACGACTGGAAACCACAAGTGAACACAAGTGACGGAGCAAAAAGTGTCGTATGGAGACAGCACAGAAAACTGAGAGAGACAAAGAAATCCATTGAACATCAATCTGACATTGACAAAGACCAAAACCAAGGGAATTTGATCCAGAATTTGTATCTGTTTTAGTTAGTTTAGTAAACACACAATACAGTTTCAGTTAGATATGGGTTTTTTCTTTTAATTCTAGTTTTTATTAATTTCAGTTAACGAAAATGTTTTCTCAGTTCTAGTTTTGGTCATTCCGTTAGTTTCCGTTAACGATAATACCCCTGGTTCAGAACAGCTGCCTGCAGCGGTGCAGACACACCGACCTCAGACTCCAAAATGACTCCAGCGCTGGCGTCTCAGCAGTGATGACAGCACAGGAGGTATGCAACATGTTGATGTTGGTCAGGACCTTCTGTGCACACGGGGCATTAGAGATGGGAATCGATAACAATTTAACGATTCCCATTCCATTATTGATTTTACTTATCGATCCGATTCCTTATCGAGTCTCTTATCGATTCTCATTGGGTGAGGGAATAAGAGTACAAGAGTGTGTTTGCATGAACTGTCTGTTATATTTCCATCTGCGCAGATTTGGCCCAGTTTTGGGGGGGGGGGGTACAGTGACAGTGAACCTACAGACTCTTTACTAATTCCTCTGTTGCTGCATTTCCACTACATGGAACCAGTTCCACTCTGCTCGTCTCCTGTTGTTGTGCACCTCATTTCCTTTCCTCTACCTTCAGAAACTTGTATTTGGGTTCGACGTTTGTTGCCCGCACCAGAACCAGAACTGGACCTGGATGACTTCCTGTCGCTACATTCACAAGTGTCACTGAGTAGAGAATCAAATGAATCACATGTGGACGAATGTTTGAACAGACTGGACGGATTCCACCTTTAGAAGAAATGGAAGCTTTAACAGAGTTCAACTGGACCTGGTGTGGTCTGTTTGGACCCGGTGTGGTCTGTTTAGACCCGGTGTGGTCTGTTTAGACCCGGTGTGGTCTGTTTGGACCCGGTGTGGTCTGTTTGGACCCGGTGTAGTCTGTTTAGACCCGGTGTGGTCTGTTTGGACCCGGTGTGGTCTGTTTGGACCCGGTGTGGTCTGTTTAGACCCGGTGTGGTCTGTTTGGACCCGGTGTGGTCTGTTTGGACCCGGTGTGGTCTATTCAACCCTTAATTCCAACACTCATCAGCGCCCTTTGGTGGCCAAGTGCTAAGGCTCCAAAAATGATCATTTTAGACATATTACCAAACATGGTTAAGAAGTGTTCTAGATACCTACCAAGGTCCATATAGCCTTATGTTTGACCACTGGGGGGCGCTGATGTCCCCCCTCAAAAATGGGTTGAAACAGGTTTAAATACTTTAGAACTCCTTCACTGATGCCTTTGGAACCATTTAGAACTGTTTTAAATATATTCTAAAATATGACCAGAATTTCATTGTTTGGAGCACATACTATAGCCTTATGTTTGACCACTGGGGGGCGCTGATGACCCCCCCCCCCCCACAAAAAATTGGTGAAAAAGGTTTAAATACCTCAGCAATCCTTCATTGATGCCATTGGAACCATTTAGAACTGTCTTTAAAGGAATATAAAAGTAAGACCAGAATTTCTTTTTTTGGAGCAGTCATATTTTAGTAAGGTGAAAGTATGACGTCCAAAAATGGACATTTTGGATGTGATTCCAAACATGTCTAAAATGTGATTTAGGATGCTCTAAATGACAGCATTTATGTTCAGAATTGACCATCCCACTGTTTTCAGACAGCACTCCATCCTATGACATCATCAGTCGGTCCTATGACATCATCAGTCATTCAAATGATTCACTTCTTTTATTTGTGCGTTGACCTGTGGAACCCTGGTTCCAGATCCTCTGATCCACTTCAGTCCTTTCTTTTTACACTCCTCAGTCATTTTCAGTTGAAAAACTTCTTTCTCTGTCTGTTCTGGCACAGGAAATATGACATCATGACAACATGGCCGCCCCTGTTGTTTATCTGTTGCTAGGTAACCCACTTCTAAGATTCTATGATTCTGGCCATAGTGACATGATTGGCTGTTGGGAGGACATTGTTTTCAAAAGGACTAATATCTCCTAAAATATTGGTCCTATGTACGTACTGTTTCCACTCGTCTGTTCATTGAACATCAGTCTGATAAACTGCAGCAGTCGGCTGTGTACAGAGTGATGACACACACACACACACACACACACCTACACACACACACACACACACACACACACACACAGTCCACTTTTATAACACAGATAAAGGACTTCAGTTTGGATCACAGAGCGTTGTTTTTCTACAGAATGTGTTGTTTCTGTCGTGTTGGGCTTCTGTGTGGACCATCAGTACAACTGGACAAACTGCAACAGTAGTGTAAGCGAACACAAAGAAAAAGAAAAAAAAAGAATTTCACCTCCTCAGACCCAGGAAATGTCAGCAGTACCAGCTTTTTGTTTTTTTATTAAATCAGTGCCTACATTGGAAACATCTTGATGCAACAGTTTTTTCAGATGCAGTTTTTAAATTTTTATGGAATATCCTTTGTGGTGGACAGTTTTCTTTTCTTTTCTTTTTTTTTTTTTTGTCTAAAGTTGTGAAACTCTTGTCCACAAATGTGGACAGAAAACCCATAGCTGGGTCTGAGGAGCTTAACAAATCACTCAAAAACCACCTACAAATTAACCCATACACCACCTAAAAATCACCCAAAAAACACTTAAAAATCACCCAAAAATTCCTCCAAAATTACCTAAAATCCCCCAAAAAATTACCCAAAAAACACTGAAAAATCACCTAAAACTCACTCAAAAAACTCCTAAAAATCTCCTTATCCTCCTCAGACCCAGGAAATGTCAGCAGTACCAGCTTTTTTTGTTTTTTATTAAATCAGTGCCCACATTGGAAACATCTTGATGCAACAGTTTTTTCAGATGAAGTTATTTAAATTTCTATGGAATGTCCTCTGTGGTGGACAGTTTTCTTGTCTTTTTTTTTTTTTTTTTTGGTATAAAGTTGTGAAACTCTTGTCCACAAATGTGGACAGAAAACCCAGAGCTGGGTCTGAGGAGGATAAAAGAAAAAAAAAACAAAAAAGTGAAAGGTCAGGACCTCTGAACCCTGAATTAATATGACAAGAGCTTTGGGGGGATTATACAAGCATTTAGTTTAATTTGTTGCATAGCATGAAATACAAAGCACAGCCACTGTATTCTGTAAACGTCGTATAAAAGGATCCAAAGCATATAGGTGCAGCAAAGAGGAAGTGACATCATGCATAAAAACAACCCAGAACTGGAGCACAGGGCAGTCTGAGGAAAAAACACAACACACCAGTCACATGACAACACATCTGATTCTGCAGTGTGGACACAACGACCTTTATTGACATCGTCAAACCCTGTCCCTGATCCGGATCCTGACCCTGATCCTGACCCTGTCCCACTACATACAGAAGAGCACCTGCCAACAAGCATTTCCATGTAGTGACTGTGTCTGAGTTTGGGGTGGAGGTAGCTGACACTGAGGTGGACACGGGTGGACACAGTGGACACGGGTGGACACAGTGGACATGGGTGGACACGGGTGGACACAGTGGACACGGGTGGACACAGTGGACACGGGTGGACACGGGTGGACACAGTGGACACGGGTGGACACGGGTGGACACAGTGGACACGGGTGGACACAGTGGACACGGGTGGACACAGGAGGACAAAAGTGGACACAGGTGGACATCTGTCCATGCAAACCAGACGGATTCTAGAGTAAACATGTTCATCAGCTGGACGCGTTTCCTCTGTAGCACCACAACGTAGTTTTATATGACATTTGTAGTTTAAAAAAAAAAAAAAGAAGAAAGAAAAACAACAAATCTGTGTTTGAACGTACAAAGAACATGACAATCCAGGTGAATGTGACTTCACTGGAGTCGATCTGGGCGACGAACAGCAGTTGGAACCAATATTCAAAGGCACGCATTCATCTTTGGAAACAAGTTTTTTTTACCTCTGCCACTTTGTTTGTGTGTTTGTTTGTTTGTTTGTTCTCATCTTTAGTGTAAAACTCTTCCACCCATCTTTCCCAGATCTTCCCCACAGATAGGCCTAGGCCCTGAGATCAACCCATTCCATTTTGGTCCCAGTAGGACAAAGTTCAAGGTCACAGCAAGGTCACAACATCTACAGTTTTCCATCTGTCATCACTGAGACATTTTCCAAAATTCATCCAAAATTCCAAACGACTCTGATTCTCCTCCAGTTGGATCCACCTGTAGCTTAGAACAGTCTCTTGTATCTGGAACTAAACTGTCCACATCCACTGTGGAATGTGGACTCTGTGGACATTTACACTGAACACTGAAAATCCCATTTCCCACACATTTAAAATTAGAACTCAACTAATATTGATGTGAATTGAATCTAATTGGACAGACACATGACTGGGACCAAGCTGCAACTTTGGACCAAATATGGTTCTGCTCCATTTCTCTTCTGTTACGCTCTGTTGACTTTTGTTATTTTTATGCACCAGTTTCAAAAAATCATAAAAAAATGCAATTTGTGAAATATCATTATGAAATTAGTTTTGCACATCCACAGACACATGTTCTATGACAGAAGTTCCAGTTTTTGCTGTTAAATGATAATTACAGAAGCAGTTCCAGGGAATTTGTAGGGGGTCACAATTTGTTTTCTCTTCCATTCAAATGTGAACAATAACTGGAAAATGACCCCAGTTAGCCAACACGGTTACATTATCCACATATAAGAACTGGTACATGAGCGCTCAGATGGCACCATTTTTGTTGACCTCGGATGACCTAGTTTAAACAGACGGTCGAGCCACACATGCACACCGTTCAGGGTGCTTGGCGGAGGTTTGAGTTCTCTGAACACTTGTTTGTAAAATAAAATTGATGGCAAGTTTTTTTTGGTTTGTTTTTTTGGGTGAAAATACACCACAGTGAGCTGGAACACTTTACTCAGACAAACACAAAATGACAGAAACCAGCCTGGTTTGACCAATTTTTTTTGTCAATTCCAAACATTCATGCTGAACTGGGTTGAAAGGCACAATAAATATCTCTGCCCCAGGGCCGTAATAGTCCTCAGTACTCGTATGTACAATGTGGCTGATTGGATCAGCTGGCAGTTCAATAGTCTCAGGGCCGCCTCCTCCTCGGCTCCTCCTCCTCGGCTCCTCCTCCTCGGCTCCTCCTTGGCTCCTCCTCCTCATCTCTGGTGGTTTTATAAGAAGCACACGGGCCCAATATCGATGCCAAACTCCTGGCTGGGGCCTCCAATGTCTATGGGGGCCATGTCCACTATGGGCAGTCTGGCAGTTTTCTGTGTCCGGTACTCAAACACCGTCTTCCCCCAGTTACCGTTGGCCTGCTGTGGAAAACAAACAAACAAACAAACAAACAGGAGTTTAGCTGCATCTGCACTGCATCAGCCCCATCCATCCCATAATACTGCTTATTAGGCCTGTAACGGTCCACATTCATTTCAGCGTTAGTTACGTTAGTTATGGACCCCCCCCCCCCCCCCCCCCATGAACATCTAAATCAAACACAGGAAATTAAATATAGGAAAGTACATGATTTACAGTGAAAAATGCAAAAACATAGGGGGATAATGTTAGAATAAATGGTGATGAATCACTTATGAAAAGGTTAAATAGAGAGAAAATGTGTTAATATGTCGTAGAAGATGACGGTGGATGGCGGCGCTCTCGTTGGCTGCGGCCACGTAGGCACACGACATAGACACTGGTAAGACTCAAAACACCAGCAAACCAGACCAAACAGCAGCGGGAGGCTGACCTACGATGGTCTAAGCTGGCTGCGGTTACAGACGATGGACAAGACCTGGCCAGTCGATCCGAGCACTTCAAACTTGTTGATTGCGTTTGGATTACTATGTTCATCCGGAGGGGCCCGCCCAACACCGACGTCCCCCACCAACACTACCCAGAGGAGGCAACGCCGGCAGCGGTGGACGAGGAAGTGGAAGCGCGGGGTCCGTGGTGGAGCTAGCACCAGGCTAAAAGCTAACCCCTTTACCGTTACACCTTTACCATCGTTCCTGGTCGCAAACATCCGCTCACTGCAAAATAAACTGGACCACCTCAGCCTGGATTTAACATCAGACCAGGAGGTGAGGGACTGTTGTGCTCTGGTGTTCACCAAGACCTGGCTGACTGATACGGATACGGACGATGCTATTAGCTTAGCAGGGCTAACCACCTTCCAAGCTGACAGGAACAGCGCTCTTAGTGGTAAAACTTGGGGCGGTGGGGTGTGCATATATGTCAGAGGTGTTTTCTGTCAGACTGCAGTGGAAGCTCAGCTGACCCTAAAATGACTCCCATTAAATGCTCAAATCTGTTCAGTTGTTTTCATTTCATTGACTCCAAATGTGTTGGAACACGTTCATCTCTCAGACCAGTTGGTTCAGAATCAGTTTGATCCCAGATCAGTGGACTGGATGTTGTTCACTTCTCCTCCATTCCCGTGTCTGTGTTTGTTCATTCCATCTCTGCTCAGTGCATTTGTCGTAGACGCTCAGCGTCCATGACCTTCAATGGGACTGAGTGGAACTGGTTTAAAACCACTACAAACTGGACCAGCACTGGATAAATGCCACGATGTTGTCCTGTCCCCAGACGCTCAGCGTCTCTGCGGGTGAATGGAGCTGTGGGCGGAGCTCAGCCGGGCCGGACACTGAGCTTCCACGTGCTGATTGGAGGATCAGTCCAAATGCTGAATGTGGTTTGATTGACAGCTGTTTTCAGATCTGCTCCTTCACTGACACAGTTCAGTTTAATACCGTCACACATTCTGCTGAGAAATCACAGAAACCAAATGAACTGTTCATTTACTGACCTGAAAGAAAACACACTCATTGTACTTCCTTGTTTCAATTTAACATAATTTCAGCGTTTTCTTGTTTACTTGGTACGATAAATCGTTCTATGTTAAATGTTCAAATTAAATATGGACGTTTTCAGCTAAAATATGGGATTTATAGAAGCCAGTTGTGCTTGGTGTCAAAATTTAGGTCACTTCCTGTCCTTTCACATGGTGTCTTTTATTTTGTGATCCTACCTATCCCACATACTGATACTGACCTTTGAATCTGAAGGTCGGACAGATATTTTTGATTTTCAGCTGTTCATATATCATACAGAACAGAACATAGGACCTTCATTTTACACAGATCCATTCCCTACGTAGACCAGATATAGCACATCAAATTTCTAATGAATATGATGATTAGGTTTTGTGTAATGAGTGACCAAAAGTAGCATTTTAGAAGTTTGCAATGGATAAAATCTCAACTTGGTCATTCTCTGTAACATGCAATTATAAATTTTAAGTAAATATTTTCACTTTTCTTAGGATTCCTGTGAAATGATTCTGAAAATTTCAGACCTCTAGCTCTTGTTGTTCAGAAGATATAGAAGCCTGAAAATAGACGAAAATTTCAAGTCTTAATTTTGGTCACAATTTTAGGGTAGCCCCTACCTACTTCAAATGGTCAGAACTTTGGAACTATTTACAATTAAGCCTTGAAATTTTGGATTTTCCATCATATATAATGCTCTATAAGTATGTAAAAATTTAGAAAAATCTGAGAGGGTCAGGTGGGACATTTTCTTAAAATCTGTAGATTGCATATGGAATGACCCATTGTGGTTTTAATCTATTGCCCTTTTATGCTTTATTGTCTTATCTATTGTTCTGGAAGCTGTTGCTACTTATTTTTGGCTGCTAAGGTGTTTTTACATTTCTTGGATCTATGCAAAAAGTCGATGAAATGTAATTTCATTGTGCACTGTATCCGTGTTGGTATTGTGTTTGAATGACAATAAAGTGAATGTTGAAAAATGTATCTGGGAACTGATTCAAAAGTACCTGTGGGTCTTTAAGGGTTAAAGCTGTGATTGTTTCTGTTTGTGTGTTTTCATTTGGATATCCAGTCCAACCCCCCCCCCCCCCCCCCCCCCTCCTCCTGTGTGGCCTTACTGTGCAGGAGTCCTCCAACACGGTGTATCTGAAGCGGTTGTTTCCTTCTGCTTTCAGCTCCAGGTCGTTGGAGCCTTTGAGGATCACGGCCTTCTTGTAGTTGCCCGTCTTCTCGTCCTTGTAGCCCACAGAGTTCTTGCAGTGGTAGGTGACGGTCTGTGACGCCTCTTTGGACAGCAGGCGGATGAACGTCATCTGGACCGTGGCGGAGTTGGTCGGCTGGTCTTTGTTTCCGTACATGAACTAGAGTCACAAACAAACCCCCCCCCACACACACACGGTCAGCACATACATCTGGAATAAGAACCTTAAAAAAGCACAGCTGTCAAACCAGTTCAGTTCTGGTTCCACATCCTCCCAGTTAGGGCTGTTAGAAAATATCACTTCTGCAATATGTCGCGATATTTCATTCCATGATACTGTATCGATATTAAAAAGTACTGTATGGATATTTTTAGGTATTTATTTAAATGCAGATATTGTGGAGGTTCATTTTTGTTCATTGTTTATATATCATTTATTATTCTTTAATACTGTTTAATTAAATGATGGTTATTTTGAATCGTCCTGAAAGCACTTTTTTCTGTCTGAGAGGCAGATGGTAGTTCCTTTGGAAATGAGGAGAATTAGAAAAATGTTGTGATATAGCATTAGATCCTGTTGATCTGGTGATACGATACAAATCACGATACTAGGATCACAATACGATATATCACGATATATCATGATAGTGTTAAAAAGGCAATTTTTTTGTTTGTTTCTTGTTTTAAATGATTATTCCCTTGAAGAACTGAATTACAGCAGAAATCTGCACAAATACTAAACACATTTTTATTTGATCCCAACAGGATCTAATGTTCTATCACCAAATGTTCAAACTGTGTTCAAACTGAAATTCTGTTTCACAGACATTCCAGTTTCAGATCCTGTTCAAATGTTCAGATTCTATTAGTTCACAGCTAACATCAGAACAGGATTTGAGTTCAATCCAACAAAGGAACGAACCTCCTCTCAAACAATAAAAAGTGGTTTTAGGATGATTCAAATAACCATTATTTAATAAAACAGTGTTAAATAATAATAATTAAAATATAAACAAAAAAGAAAAACTAAAATGAACCTCCACAATATCTGCATTTGAATAAATACCTAAAAATATCCATACAGTACTTTTAAATATGATACAGTATTGTGAAATGACATATTGTGATATATTGCAGAACTGATATTTTCTAACAGCCATAGTTCCGTACAGCTGTGTCCTGTCCGTCCCCACAGTTGGACCCCATCGTCCCTTCCCCGTCCACATGTCAGGACTCACATGGGTTCCACCGTTGATGTCGGCTCCAAACCACACAGGTTTGTTCCTGGATGAGGTCCACCACACTTTTCGGGGTATGCTGGACGGGTTTGCAGAAATGCAGGTCTCGCCGGTGTCCATGTTACAGTGGACTTGGATGGCGTCCTCTGCACTGCCCTGGTTTGGATCCACCCAGTATTCACCTACAGGACACAAGCAGGAATGTACACTGGATCCAGTGTGGACAGGCAACAAACACCACAACCTGCTGAGACTGGACCTTTTATTTAGTTTGCATTTTTCATTTCTCACACCTATTTGAGATCGTCTGGTCTTCAATCACCCTAAAAGGGCACATGTCACCCCCTTACTCACCCTAAAAGGGCACATGTCACCCCCTTACTCACCCTAAAAGGGCACATGTCACCCCCTTACTCACCCTAAAAGGGCACATGTCACCCCCTTACTCACCCTAAAAGGGCACATGTCACCCCCTTACTCTCTGAGTTCCACTGGCTACCCACAGCTGCACACATCAAATTCAAATCATTAATCCTAGCCTACAAAGTTCTCCATGGGTCTGCTCCTACCTACTCAGGTGCACTGATAAAAGCTTCTGTTGCCCCATGACCACTCCGCTCATCTGGGGAATGTTGTCTGTTGGTCCCCAAACTTTGTACAAGACAATCCAGACTCTTTTCATGGGTCATTCCACAGTGTTGGAACATTCTACCCAGCACTACCAGAACAGAGGCGTCCCTGCCTGTGTTCAAGAAGCTCCTGCAGACCCAGCCGTGCAGAGAACACCTCCTGTCCCAGCACTGTCAAACATTCCATTTGAAATGTATTATCATGTCTATTCTGTTGTTTTACTTGGTATTTTTATTTCACTGTTTTAATTTTACAGCTGCTTTTACGTCTTCTTAATCTATTCTTGTATTTTAGTCTTTTGTTTTGATTTTTGTCCCTCTGTACGACACTCCGTGCATTTCCATGACAACTTTTCTTCTTGGTTTAATCTGATTAAAGGTTCGATCCTATTTCAGATGTCCATGTAAACACCTTATTCCAGTTGAAAAAGAAAAGTTGGGATTAAATTTAAACCCAATTAAAGTCACTGGTTTAATCCTCTTTTAACTGCGGTCTAAATTCTTCCTGGACATGTAAAGCCTTTATTCCGTTTGGACTTTATTCCTTCCATTCTGCACATGCTCAGTGTCTTGTCCTGTGGCAATGACGCACACAATCTGCGCTGGTGGAAGAATCTGCACTGCAGTCTAGTCTTCCCAAAGCGTTCCAGTGGAATATTCTGATGGGATCTACCAGCCTGGAAAACCCTGAAGGAACAGTTCAAC
>NC_043977.1:58334866-58392366 GCF_902148855.1 Sphaeramia orbicularis | reverse complement strand
ACTCACCACTAAGCCTCTCTTTCCAGCTGATCCTGGTGGACCCATGGGTCCTCTGGAGCCCTGCAGCACAAAGAGAACCAATATGAGGAAGAGAAGAAGAACGAAGTCTGACAAAAGAGCTGGACCTGCCCACATAACTGAACTGGACCCACCCACATCATTCACTGAACAGAGCTGGACCCGCCCACATCATTCAGCCCCGCCCACATCATTCCCATCCCGTCTAATGGACTTGATCTGTGTTCCGACTCGCCTGAGGCCTGAGCTCAGATCTGTCGTCATGTGTCAGCTGTTCCATCATGTGTTCACGCTCACACTTTCAACTCAAACCCAAACCCACAGGAGACGCTTAAGTCCACTTAACTCAAACCCAAACCCACAGGAGACACTTAAGTCCACTTAACTCAAACCCAAACCCACAGAAGACACTTAAGTCCACTTAACTCAAACCCAAACCCACAGGAGACACTTAAGTCCACTTACAGCCTCCCCTCGTCTTCCAGCGTCACCCGGTGCACCGACAGGACCTGGAGGTCCAGGTAGTCCCTGAGGACCAACCAAACCTTCTGGACCAGAATCTCCTCTGTCTCCCTAAAATGACACACGTCAGTCAAACAGGAGTCTGTAAAACTCACATATGTCATATCTCACCCCCCCGCCCCACACATCCCCGCACCCCCTACCCTTTGTCCAAGAACACCATCTTTGCCTGGTGGACCATCAGATCCTGCAGGACCCTGAAAACACAACGCAGACATTACGACATGTGCAGTTCAAAAAAAAAAAAATAAATTAAAAATTAAAAAAGAAAAAAGAAAAAAGAAATAAAACACAACACAGACATTAAGATGTGCACTTAACTAAAAAAAAATTTAAAAATTAAAAAGTTAAAAGAAAAAAATAAGAATTTTTTTTAAAAAAGAAAAAAGAAATAAAAAGAAATAAAAAGAAAAAGAAAAAACAACGCAGACATTAAGACATGTGCACTTTAAAAATTAACAAAAATAAAAATTGAAAAGTTAAAGAAAAAATAAGAAAGTTTCAAAAAAAGAAAAAAGAAATAAAAAAAAAAACACAATGCAGACATTAAGACGTGCACTTAAAAAATAAAAATAAAAAAGTGAAAGATACAAAAATAAATAAATAAAATAATAATAAAAAATAAATTAAAAATTAAAATAAATAAATATAATTAAATAAATAACAAATAAAATCAAAACGACATGTGCACTTGTATTTGTGTATATTTGTGAGTGGGTCTTTATGATGGTCTACTCACATCAGGACCAGGATCACCACGAGGTCCATTAGCACCAGGAGCTCCGACTGGGCCTGAAGGACCCTTATCTCCAGTTGGTCCTGTGGCTCCTTGTTTTCCTGGTGGACCCTGTAAACAGAACCACTAACTCAGTCCTGTTTGACTAATGGAAGTGTGGAGCGCACATGCAGTAGAACCAGGATGGTACCCACCGCTGGTCCTGGAAGACCCGGCATCCCACGCTCTCCTCTCTGACCAGGAAGACCCACAATGCCCCTCTGTCCTGTGGTTCCAGAAGGACCCGGAGGACCATCAGGACCCTGAACCGCAATACACACATAGTTCTGTTTTTAGGATTATTTTTAAGAGTGATGCTTTAGTCCACAGGTGTCAAACATGCGTCCCAGGCAAAATCCGGTCCACCAAAGGGTCCGGTCCGGCCCCTGGAATGAATTTGTGAAATGTAGAAATTACACTGAAAATATGACCAATCAAGGATGTTCAAATCATTTTAGGTCATTTCAATCTAAAGTGGATCAGAACCAGTAAAACACTACCAGAATAACCTATAAATAATGAAAACTGTAAATTTATCTCTTTGTTTTAGTGTATATAAAAAAAAAGTAAATTTACACAAAATGTTGACATTTACAGACTAGCCTTTTATAAAAAATGTGAATATCTGACATGTCTTAATAGAAGTATGTGGAATTTTAATAATATTCTGTCTGTTGTTAAATGTTTTGTGTATTTGTAGATAAACTGTGATCTGTAAGTTGATTTCCACATGTATACATGATAAACTGAGGCATGTAGAGGCCAATAATGGAATAACAACCGATAATGGAATAATGGCTGATAACGTAATAAATCTGCCATTTTTTGAATGTAATAGGCCAATAACGTAATAAAAGTCCTGAACTGATAATATAATAACTTTTGGCTAATAATGTAATAACTTTTGGACAATAACGTAATAAAAGTCCCGAACTGATAACGTAATAACTTCTAAATATAATGTTTTTATATAATGTATAAATATGTTTTTGTTCTTTGTCTGAATAACTTCCACCTCCATAAACCTGTGGTTCAAAAAGGCCTGTTCTCCTTTTAAAGGCCTGTTCTCCTCTTAAAGGCCTGTTCTCCTTTTAAAGGCCTGTTCTCCTCTTAAAGGCCTGTTCTCCTTTTAAAGGCCTGTTCTCCTCTTAAAGGCCTGTTTTCCTCTTAAAGGCCTGTTTTCCTCATTAAAGGCCTGTTTTCCTCTTAAAGGCCTGTTTTCCTCTTAAAGGCCTGTTTTCCTCATTAAAGGCCTGTTTTCCTCATTAAAGGCCTGTTTTCCTCATTAAAGGCCTGTTCTCCTCTTAAAGGCCTGTTCTCCTCTTAAAGGCCTGTTTTCCTCTTAAAGGCCTACTTTGACCTCATCATACCGTGGGTCCGTCCTCCCCAGAGTCTCCTTTGTCTCCTGGACTACCAGGGGGTCCTGGGGGTCCACGCTCTCCTTGTCTCCCTGGAGGTCCATGGTCTCCTCGGAGACCATGAGGACCTTCTTTTCCAGGAGGTCCAATGGGTCCTGGTTCTCCCACTGGGCCCTGAAGGCAGCACACATTCAGGTCAGCACACATATTTATGAACATACACTAGGGTTAGGGTTAGGAACAGGGTTAGGGTTAGGAACAGGGTTAGGAACAGAGTTAGGAACAGGGTTAGGAACAGGGTTAGGAACAGGGTCAGGGTGGGAGCAGAACTTACGGTTGGACCTGGGGGGCCGACTCTTCCTGCAGATCCAGGGAAACCAGTTGGACCCTAAGAGAAGAAAACACAAGTGAATCCTTCTTTTTAATCCAAGGTTTAGGGTTAGGGTTAGACTTCCTGTCTTCTGGGTTAAACTAGTTCCACATTCTAACCAAACCAAATGAAAGGTCCAGTCCTTGGTGGTTTCTCTGTTACCACACTGTAATTCCAACTGTATGGAAGTAAATCTGTCATTAGATTTTGAATTATAAAAACCATTGAATTTCTAGCACTGAATTTTTTTGCACTGGAATTAAGTATCTGAATTTTTTAAATTCTAAATTTATGAACAAAGTTGAATTCAGAGACAAACAATTCAGATACTTAAATTTAGTGGGGAAAAAAAAAATTTCAAATACTTAAATTTAGTGCAAAAAAAATCAGATACTCAATTTCAGTGCAAAAATTTTTTTCAGATACTTGATTTCAGTGCAAAAAAAAAAAAAAATCAGATATTTAATGACACAGGTTTACTTCCATCTAATCTATGACATCATCATCTTACCGGTGCACCCTGTGTTCCTCTGCCACCTTTAAGTCCAGCAACACCAGTGGGCCCCTAAAAACACAAACAAACAAACAAACAAACAAACACACAAACAAACAAACACAAATTAGTCAATACTTATCACATTTCCACATTTGTATTCATATGTATGTTTGTAGGAAAGAATCAGGTGTAAACATTTGTCCTGTCTGTAAACATTTGTCCTGTTTGTAAACATTTGTCCTGTTTGTAAACATTTGTCCTGTCTGTAAACATTTGTCCTGTTTGTAAACATTTGTCCTGTCTGTAAACATTTGTCCTGTTTGTAAACATTTGTCCTGTCTGTAAACATTTGTCCCGTTTGTAAACATTTGTCCTGTTTGTAAACATTTGTCCTGTCTGTCTGTAAACATTTGTCCTGTTTGTAAACATTTGTCCTGTCTGTAAACATTTGTCCTGTCTGTCTGTAAACATTTGTCCTGTTTGTAAACATTTGTCCTGTCTGTAAACATTTGTCCTGTCTGTCTGTAAACATTTGTCCTGTTGTAAACATTTGTCCTGTCTGTAAACATTTGTCCTGTCTGTCTGTAAACATTTGTCCTGTTTGTAAACATTTGTCCTGTCTGTAAACATTTGTCCTGTCTGTCTGTAAACATTTGTCCTGTTTGTAAACATTTGTCCTGTCTGTAAACATTTGTCCTGCCTGTCTGTAAACATTTGTCCTGTTTGTAAACATTTGTCCTGTCTGTAAACATTTGTCCTGTCTGTCTGTAAACATTTGTCCTGTCTGTAAACATTTGTCCTGTTTGTAAACATTTGTCCTGTCTGTAAACATTTGTCCTGTCTGTCTGTAAACATTTGTCCTGTTTGTAAACATTTGTCCTGTCTGTAAACATTTGTCCTGTCTGTAAACATTTGTCCTGTTTGTAAACATTTGTCCTGTCTGTAAACATTTGTCCTGTCTGTAAACATTTGTCCTGTTTGTAAACATTTGTCCTTTCTGTAAACATTTGTCCTGTCTGTAAACATTTGTCCTGTCTGTCTGTAAACATTTGTCCTGTCTGTAAACATTTGTCCTGTCTGTAAACATTTGTCCTGTCTGTCTGTAAACATTTGTCCTGTCTGTAAACATTTGTCCTGTCTGTCTGTAAACATTTGTCCTGCCTGTAAACATTTGTCTTGTTTGTAAACATTTGTCCTGTCTGTAAACATTTGTCCTGTCTGTAAACATTTGTCCTGTTTGTAAACATTTGTCCTGTCTGTAAACATTTGTCCTGTCTGTAAACATTTGTCCTGTCTGTCTGTAAACATTTGTCCTGTTTGTAAACATTTGTCCTGCCTGTAAACATTTGTCCTGTCTGTAAACATTTGTCCTGTTTGTAAACATTTGTCCTGTCTGTGAACATTTGTCCTGTTTGTAAACATTTGTCTTGTTTGTAAACATTTGTCCTGTCTGTTGTCCCCTCACCGGAGGTCCATGAGCACCAGCCAGGCCTTGGGGTCCAGGAGATCCAGCGTCTCCTTTCTGACCCGGCTCTCCTGGTTCTCCCTTCACTCCAGGTTGTCCATCAGGACCCTGTAAAATATACGAGTTCAGTTGATCTGCTTTACAAATCCATTTTTGTGATTAAAACCCAAATCAAATTGGTTTAATGCGCTAGTTTTTATTAATGACAGATCAGTACTCACAGGGGGTCCGGCAAATCCAACAGAACCAATCGGACCTGGGTCTCCTCTGGCTCCCTGCATTACAGGACAACTATTATTATGTCATACTTGTATTAAAATGATAAAAGATATAAAACCACATTTTAATACAATTCAGGATAACCAGGGTCCGAACAGACCCTGTGGATGCAAAAACGTTCCTATTTTTGCAAAAATCAATCGATCTGATTTTTTTTTTTCAGTGAACCAAATTTTGTTGTTTTGTGGCCTGTAGAAAATTATGATGATAGCTTTGTTCGTTTTTTATGTAGAATTAAATTTCTCAACAGGGTCTGTTCGGACCCTGTAAAATTGATCACTTATTTCATGCTGTAATTCTGGATTTACTTTACTAACCTTTACTATCCAGGTGTGCCTAATTAATCAGTAGCCACAACAAGAGGTAGCAGACACACCTGGATTCATCAGTGTCCAATAATGACAGACAGGAAATAAACAAGCCACCTGAAGTTCAGGACATAGTGGAGCTGTGCATAGAGCCCATTACACTTTTATTTCAGTTTACGAAAATGTTGGTTCCATTCTAGTTTTGGTCATGTCGTTAGTTTCCGTTAACGATAATAACCTTGGTTCAGACACACTGTACCTGAGAACAGCTGGAATGAACCGAATGACATAAAGGTTTATTTTTCTAAATGGATCGCCTCTGTGTAGCTTTGGCTGGAGTTCATATTTAAAATAAAAACATAAATCACACTCACAGAATTCAAGCACTTTCAAGCACTTCAACTCAAATTCCATTCCTTGAAAACACAACATTGAAATTCAAGCATTTTCAAGGGTTTCAAGGACCCGTCTAAACCCTGGAAATGTGTGACGTGAACGTATGTGACCTGCTCCAAAGACCAAATGTGTGTCCCTGAACAGACCGGACCACGTGGACCATGTGGACCTGGTCCTGTATGTGCTGTGGTCCGGTCCACAGGTGGACTTACAGGCATTCCTCTGGATCCTGGAGGTCCTGCAGGGCCTTTGGGTCCAGGTTCACCCTGCACACATGAATGACACACTGTTACTGACAGTCCTGCCCTCTGCTGACCATGTGACCCACACTGACCATGTGACCCACACTTCCAGTACTCTCATATGCATTAGAACAGGATCTGTACATGGTACCTTTTCTCCACTGGGTCCACCGGGTCCTAACGGGCCAACAGGACCTGGAGCTCCCTGTAGACCGAAGAAAAAAAAAAAAGATAAGATAAAGGAGTCATGTTGTTACTAAGAACAAACACTGACAGAACAGAACAGAATAGAATAGAATAGAATAGAATAGAATAGAACAGAATAGAATAGAATAGAACAGACTACTCACTCTGGCTCCGTCGTTTCCAGGCGTTCCTTCTGATCCTTTCTCTCCAATCGCTCCCTAAAAAACACAAACGCAGTCAGAACCTGTTGTGTTCACTGACTGCAACAGCATCAGACCGGTTCTGTTTGTCCAAACCTGGACTGGACCTGCTGTCTTTACTCCAGTCCATCTGCTCATGTTCATCCAAACCTCATAAAAACCATCTGTCCATCACAGACCCATGTCCTACTGACCCCACAGGAAAACCCAGACCGGTCCAACGTACCCGATCCCCTTTAGGCCCAGGTGGACCGGAGATGCCCCGTTCTCCAGGCATACCCTGCAGACCAGGAGGACCCACGTCACCCAGGGCTCCAGGAGGACCAGGACTACCCTACAGGGACCACAGCAGAAGGTTACAGGGGTTTGGACGAAGGCACCACTTCAAAAGGTACTTCATTACTGTACTCAGAGTAACTTTTACATGTATCTGTACTTGACTTGGGTTCTGTATTTATTCATTTATTTATTTTCATTTATTTTGTGATGATGCTTTCCTTTTTCTCTTAATATTCAAACCCTTTCATGCATGAAATATGAAAAAAAGGATCTAGATGTTTTTAGATTGATTTTATTTCTTTAAATTAAGCAAAAGTTGAAATGGATTTAGATTAAAAAAAAAAAAAAAAAGTGTATGGTTTTACTCAGAAGATATTGAATCTAGGCTTGACTCTAACCCCTAACCCTTAACCTTTAACCCTAACCCTACCTCTAATCCTTAACCATAACCCTACTCCTTAACCCTACCCCTAACCCTACTCCTTAACACTAACCCATAACCCTACCCCCCAACCCCTAACCCTTAACTCTAACCCTTAACCTTAACCCCTAACCCTACCCCTAACCCTTACCATAACCCTTAACCCTAACTCTTAACCCTTACCCTACCCCTTAACCCTAACCCTACCTCTAACCCTACCCCTAACCTTAACTCTACCCTTAACCATAACCCTAACTCTAGCCCTTAACCCTAACCCTTAACCCAAACCCTACTCCTTAACCCTACCCCTAACCCTTAAAACCTACCCCTACCCTTAACCCTAACCCTACCCCTTCCACAGGCTCCTCCTACTCTGACCACTAAAATCCTGGGCTCATTAAAGGCAGGTTTCCAGACCCTTGCAGTAGATTTTTAAAAAAACATTCATGTTTGTGGATCCTGCGTTCATCTTTCTGTGTACTCGTGGTGCTGGTACTGTCTGGTACCTTTGGCCCATCTGGACCTGGTGCTCCAGGGATTCCCTTGGGTCCCTGCAGACCCGTTGGACCCAGTTCTCCTCTCTCTCCAGGAATTCCTCGTTCTCCCTGTGGAATAAACGGTTCCGTTAGTTTCTAAACTCACCCACACTGACCAAATGCACTGATGGAAGGATCAGACCTACCCGTGGTCCAATCTGACCCACGGCACCAAGTTCTCCTGGGATACCCTGAAAGGAAGACCAGGGTTAGTAGTGTTCATTCACATCAGAACTGTGTCCTGGTGGCTGATGGGTAAAACCACATCCAAGACAAACACTGAAGAAGAGCCTTTAGAGCGTTCACACTCACCTGGTCTCCTGGTTTTCCAGGTTCTCCAGGGGGGCCTTGGTTCCCAGGCAAACCCTGGAAGGAAAATACAGAAAAATTAGACAGAAGGTTTCAGTTTTTTTTCCCAGACCACAGTTATCTGACCCCTTCTCTGCCTTTTTATGTCCAAGTGGACCTGTTCTGACTCAGGTGGACCACCTCAACTGGGTTTAGAAGGACCAGAGGCACAAATTCAGTCCAAAACCACCATGAATGGGTCCTCTTAGACTGGTGTCTGGTGGACGGGGTCAGGGACTAGTCCAGGTGGTCCAGGTACTGGGACAATACGACCAGTGTGGGTCAGTACCAGTCTGGGTCAGTACTGGTCCATCTGGTCCAGTTACTGGGACAATTCAGCTAGAACAGAAGTTATTGACAGAACCGCTAGGATTATATGAGTTCTATGAAATAGAACCAGTGAACAGTGACTCCAGGTGGACTTTAAAACATGGACTGGATCGACCCCTGAAGTAAACAGGACTGGATCCACTCCTGACAGATGCGAATGGAACAGCTCCAATACTGTTGTGTTTCTACTGAGGTAGGTCTGAAAACAAACAGCTGCTTTTATGACGCCCCCCCCCCCCCCCCCCCAAAAGGGGAGGCACTATTCAGTTTGTTTGTTTGTTCATTTACACTTCAGCAACAAAACTATTGGTTGAATTCAGACCAAATGAGGTTTATAGATTGCCAGTGACCCAGAACAGATGTGATTACATTTTAGGAAAAGCAGGTCAAAAAAACAAAAAGCAAAAATTTGACATGATAACATCAGCTGGATCAATGCCAAAATAAGCTACAATAAGTGTGAGGGGCGGGGCTTGTTGTGCCTGGAACCACCTGTTCCAGACTGGAGTGAAATGTCGAAATAAAAAAAGACTGTTTGGATTAAAGGTGGGGTCTGAGATGTTTTTCTGGAGCATTTTTTATTATATTCTGTAAAATCCCCTTCATACCCCAATTATAACTAATTAATTAAATGCTCTAACACAAAAATTAAAAAAATCAGTCACCTGTGGAATGGACAGGACTGAAAAAACACCATCCAATCATTTTGAGCGCCCAATCAAAATGATTGAATGGTGATCTGTCTATCAAACTCAACTGCCATTGGCCCCTTCCCCCTCTGCTTGTACCCCTCTTTGAGCATGAAACGCGCGTTCCCAGAGGCTGGAAACACATTGTACAGGAAACGAAGCCAGAACCAGGCTATATTAGTTCTATTAGGATGGAAAGTTCAAAGGCAAACTGTTTAGTCACAAACATAAACCAGTAGGAAATGTAACGTTAGTCAGTCTACGGTCTACGGTCCGGCCCGTAGACAGCGTCGGAGCCCAAGCCAGGGATGGAGCAGAGCCTCAGCTGGCGAATTGTTGCTGTGCAGCGCTTGTGAACCCTCGGGAACAAGCATTGCACGTGCCAGTACTCTGGAGGCGTGGCTTCGGAGGGACATCTGAAGAAAGGGGTTTGGACTGTTGAACTGAGTATTTTCAAAATGTAGCTGCTGGAACCGTTTTCATAAGATCTCAGACCCCACCTTTAATTGTTGAAAAAGAAATTCTAATGTAATGAAAGGCAGGAAAAATGGAAGAATGGAAGAGGTGCAGGTGGAGGAGGGGGATGGGCAGTGGTGTTGTTGTGTCCTCACTGGATTGGACGGTACAGTGACAGTAAACACCCACCTGGAATCCGTTGACACCTGGAGGTCCCTGCTCTCCTCTGTCTCCTGCAACACCCTGTGGGAGGAACAGTGGTCTGATCAGCTGATAGAAACAACACCTCTGAAGTAAAAGTACACAGAAACAACACCTCTGAAGTAAAAGTACACAGAAACAACACCTCTGAAGTAAAAGTACACAGAAACAACACCTCTGAAGTAATAGTACACAGAAACAACACCTCTGAAGTCAAAGTACACAGAAACAACACCTCTGAAGTAAAAGTACACAGAAACAACACCTCTGAAGTTATAGTACACAGAAACAACACCTCTGAAGTTATAGTACACAGAAACAGCAGACAGTACTTACAGGTGGACCTGGGGGTCCGGCGGGGCCCACCTCCCCATCTTTTCCAGGAGGACCCTACAGACAGAAGGACAAACACACTGACCATCAGAGGTACAGTCAGGCAGATGGACGTCTGGACCCATGATCCAGTTAAAACAGACAAAACTCTGTGACATAAAGAGCTGCCGTTCCCAAACCCAGAGTCGGGACTTGAATGACTCACACATCTATTCCACCGGTCTACGATCTGCCTCAGGTTAAATGTGTGAAATGTTCCATATTTGAATCAGATTCATTGTCAAACTAATGACCACAGTGTTGGTTTGCTGCTGTTTTCCATGTGTATGATGGTGTGTTCTAACAAAATTATGTTGGTTTGTGTCCATTTATCCCACAGATGTGTAAATGTTCCACTGGTAGAACCTGTCCAGTCCATGTATTATCATGTGCAGACAGTGATTTGCAGTAGATCTGGTCCATCTGACACTTATATTTATCTGGACTTAAACCCATTCAATCAGTAATTCTGCAGTTTCACATTTGGAGCCCAGACTGGATCTGTGAAACTTCAACCGACCAGCATTTAGGACTGGATTAGTCTGTACCAGAACCACCTGGAACCATGTAACCTGTAGACCTGTTCGTCCTGAGGAGTCCAGGTTCCTCTTGTCAGTACTCACTCTTTGACCTGACACTCCTGGAGATCCTTGTTCTCCTGTTTTTCCTGGGTCTCCCTTTGAGGATCAAACACATGTCTGATTAGAACCAGAGCAGAGTATGAAGTGACTGGTGAAGCAGCAGCGTTAGTGCAGCCTTACATTAAAGCCTTTAGGACCTGGGACTCCCATGGTTCCTGCTGGACCCCTGTTTCCAATGGAGCCTGCAGGGCCTGGACGTCCATCTTCACCTGGGGCGCCCTGATCATAGGAAAACCAAAGGATGAGTACCAACAGAGAACCAACAGCATCACAATCCTGTCATATTTGTGTGCAGTGGTGGACCTAGACCATTTAACGTTAGGTGGAAAAGGGGTGGTGTTTACGGGGGGCATGGGAGGAGCTATGTGAATGGAGTAAACTTATTTATTATTATATATTATCTTTTGACCTAAATCAACACTTTACAAGAGTTCTCAATAAGACTAGACCAACACAAACCAAACTGAGCCCATCCTGAAGAGTACAAGTACAGCAAAGGGAAAGTAGTTCTGGACTAGTAAATGTTCTGCCCCCCCATCAAAAATTATCAAAAACATATTAACCCTCAGTGATAACTATAATAATAATAATAATAAGAAGAAGAAGAAGAATTGTTCTGGCTCCTTAACAGCCATCCATGATTTATTTTCGTGTTCTCATACATTTTCAGCGGTGTGTGTTTTACACTGTAAGAGTTTTCAGTTTTACGTTCTTAATTTGAAAAGCAGATTGGATGTTGCGCGAGGCACTTCCTGTCATAACGTCTTGACCAAGTGTCAACTTAAAATGCCTGCAGTTCTGTGTGTTGTGAGCCAGGCACAGCCTGTGTGTGTGTGTGTGTGTGTGTGTGTGTAAACCTTCTGTGTGTTCTATGTAGTCGTGTTGAAGTTAGTGGGGTTTGTATTTGTGCATCTGTGTACTGAAAGACGCTAAAAAGACGTTCGTTTCTAATTAGCATTTAAGCTAGCCATTAGCGCCTTAGCTGCGGATGTTAGCACGCTAGCGCTAACTACTCATGGTTGCATGTCATCTTAGAGGGATGTAGTGGTTTTATTCGTGTTTGTTAAATTCTTTTCTATGTGTTTATTATTTCAGTTTTACACCCCTGTGAGTCATCTCTACGATGGATAAATGTGAACAAATCATCAACAGGTCTCATCATTGAGGAGTGAGCTATCTGTCTAGCAGCACCAGGGAAGTAGCAAGTACAGAATAATCATACTCATAATAATCATAAAAACAATAATAATATTAATAATAATGATGATGATGATAGTAATAACAATAACAATAATAACAATAATAATAATAATAATAATAATAATAATAATAATAAAACAATAATAATATTAACCCTCCGATATCCGGGTGCGCTTTTTAGGCACACTTTGCACTTCGTGTTAAAAAACTTCATATTATTTTTCACAATTTAAATAAGGTTAGAATTCAAAAGTTGTTCATTTGTGCATGATCTTTAAAATTCTGGCCACCAACTAAAATGTGCACATTGTAAACAAAAGAAAATGACCAGACTAGCATCTGTCTGCCAAGTGTGCCTAAAACGCACTATTTCTAACATTAGAACCACTGTTTTTGACCCAAAGCCATTAAGGCATACATCCTGCTTTTACTGATATCTGGGCTTCATTTGAGAGGTGAGGGTCTAAATTAATTTATTAACATTGTTAATGTTTCTGTTAATCATTGACATATGCCAGGCTGCAAAAATCAAATAATTATGTGATCCAATTTTGACGTAGTATTTTGAAAAAAAATCATATTTTGTGTTTTTTGAATCAAAAAATGTAGTGACATTATGATGAAAAGAGATCGTATAAAGGGTTAAAAAAAATCTAAAATGAATGATTAGTTGATCTGTATGATTAGGACTGACCTGGATTTACAAAAATAAAATCCAATTAGAGCAGAAAAATAAATCAATATATAATATTTAATAGTTTGATTTATAGGTGTGCATTTTACGCACACTTGGTGACAGATGCTAGTATTTTTGAACATTTGACCTAGCACCAAAAATAATAATGCAAATTCACCGATGTTGGAGTTAATCACTGACATATGAAAGGATGAAAAAATCAAATAATATGTGATCCACTTTTTATGTAGTGTATTGAAAAAAATAATTTTTTGTGTGTTTTTTTCATCTAAAAAATTGGTTTGTTTTCATTACAAACACAGCATTTAAAGGGTTAAAAAACGTGACAATTATTGAGTATTTGGTATTTTTATTTACGGCTCAAGTTGATGAAATAGAAAAAAGTGTAAAAGAATGAAAAACAAACTGTATGAAATTTTTTTTTGACATTATTCCACAAGTGTGTGAAAAAGGCACACTTCGTGTTTAGTAAGGGCCTTGCTGGACGGGATACCGGAGGGTTATTAATAATAATAATAATAATAATAATAATAATAATAATAATAATGTGAACGTACCAGTGGACCGGGCTTGCCCTCTGCCCCTTGAACTCCAGGAGTACCAGTCAGACCCTTTGGAGAGAAGATCCAAACAGCAGTGGTTATTACAGACAGAGGAACACACGGTAAATGTAAGAAAAGTCTGATGCTGTAGCGAACTGAACAGTGTTACCCTGGCACCTGGGAGCCCAGGTTCTCCTGTACGTCCAGGATCTCCCAGAGAACCTTTAGGACCTGAGGGGCCAGAGATTCCACGATCACCCTGAGCTCCCTGAAGACACAAACATGGACAAACATCCTTTAAAACCTGATTTAAAATACATACATATATATATGCAAATACAAAAAGTTACAGTCCCAGGACCAAGTCTGATGATGAATATGATAAATAAATAAATAAATCACATAGTATTATTTCTATTCTCAATAAAATATATTCAAATCATCATTGCTGGTAATATTTGCATGTGTTACATGAAGTATTAAATAATATTGATTAGATTAGACTAGACTAGATTACATTAAATTAGATTAGACTAAATTAGACTAGATTAGATTTTAGATTAGATTAGATTAGATTTGATTCGATTAGGTTAGACTAGACTAGATTAGATTAGAGTAGATTAGATAAAACTAGATTAGACTAGACTAGATCATATTATACTATATTAGACTAGATTAAATTAGATTAGATGAAATTAGACTAGATTAGATTCATTACATTAGATTATATTAGATAAGACTAGATTAAATTAGATTAGAGACTAGATTGCAATAGACTAGATTAGATAAGACTAGATTAAATTAGATTAGAGACTAGATTGCATTAGACTATATTAGATTAGACTAAACTAAATTAGATTACATTAGATTAGATTGGATTAGATTACATTAGATTAGATTACACTATATTATATTACATTAGATTAGACTAGATTAGATTACATTAGATTAGACTACATTAGATTACATTAGATTACATTAGACTAGATTAGACTTTAAATTTAGATTAGACCCCAGTGGGGAAATTCAACAGTCAATGCAGGAACAAGGGTTTATGATCATATTATGTAGTGTATGATCCAAATGTAAGAGTTTAGAAAATACTGTGTTCTGTGTTGTTCAGGGGGAACATCTGTAAAACCACAGATCACACTCTGTGCTTATAAATGTAGGAGTACGTCTAACACACACAGAATCAGCTCCAACACATTCAGTACCTTTGGTCCTGGCAGCCCATCAGCTCCAGGAAACCCTCTGTTCCCAGGAGCACCCTGAAAAACACAACAGGCAGAGTCATGTGACCTGTCATCATCATGTGACCTGTCATCATGTGACCTGTCATCATCATGTGACCTGTCATCATGTGACCTGTCATCATGTGACTTGTGTTCATGGCCATATTAAAGGTGGGGTACACCTGTGACAGACAGCCTGTCCTTTAACCCACTCCCCTTAAAGGAACAGCCTCAGAACTGATGTCACTCATTATTTATTTTTTTTTTTTTCCTCTCCATGCAGTGCAGCTGTCAGATCAGATATTACAGGGGGCGCCATAACGCTGACTCACTCGCTCACCGACGGGGCCAGGGGGGCCGACTGAACCGGAGTCTCCGCGCTGCCCTCGCTTTCCTTCTTCACCCTGAGGTCCGATCACCCCCTGAGATCCTGGTGGACCCTAGAACACCAACAGACGAACAGAAACATTCAGTCAGACAGACAGGAAGATCTGGAGGAGGTGAAGAGGTTTGGAATGATGGGTTTATTCAGGTGGGTAATGTCCAGCAGTATACTGGAAAACAAACAAACAAACAGACAAACAAACAAGCAAGCAAACAAACCAACAAGGAAACAAACTAACAAACAAACAAGGAAACAGACAAACAAACAAGGAAACAAACAAGCAAACACACAAACAAACAAACAAGGGAACAAGCAGACAAACACACAAACAAACAAACAAACAAATAAGCAAGCACACAAACTAGCAAATAAACAAGCAAACAAACACGCAAGCAAACAGACAAACAAGCAAACAAACTAGCAAACAAACAAGCAAGGAAACAAACAAGGAAACAAACAAGGAAACAAGCAAAGAAACAAACAAGCAAACAAAAACACAAACAAGGAAACAAACAAACAAACAAATAAGCAAGTCTGTGTGTGTGTGTGTGTGTGTGTGTGTGTGTGTGTGTGTGTGTGTGTGAGTCAAACACACATTGGCATTAATCTGTTGTGACTCTTTTGCATTTTATAAACTTCAATAATATCAGTGTTTTATGGGACATGACTCTCTTTGGGGGGGCTGACCACCCCCCACCCCCTTCAGGTACTGATCCCCAGGCTGCTCTTTTGGCCCAGTCCACCCCTGAAGCAGATCCACGTGGGACTTACAGGCTCTCCTTTGGGTCCAGCTTCTCCTTTGAATCCAGGAACTCCAACATCACCCTTTTATTAGAGACACAGATGAAAAAGTGGACGTTACACATGTTCAGAACCTGTTCAGAGCTGGTGTTAAAGTTCATTCTGGAAACTCTGATCATATGTGTTCAGCTGTACGGTCACATGTCATTAAAGAGGTGGAAGAAAGTTCAAATAGAGCTGTTGAACTGGAAGTTCATGTTGGGTTTAGGCTGTAGATGACTGGATTTATTTAACGTGTGGGGACTCTGCTGTAGATGGACTTCAATGCCTGCTGTGAACAGATGAACACTGCAGGACTAAAGGAGGGTCTAAGAGGGTCTAGGAGGGTCTAGGAGGATTTAAGAGGGTCTAAGAGGGTCTGCAGAGGGTCTAAGAGGGTCTGCAGAAGGTCTAAGAGGGTCTGCAGAGGGTGTGCAGAAGATCTAAGAGGGTCTGCTGAGGGTGTGCAGAAGATCTAAGAGGGTCTGCAGAGGGTCTAAGAGGGTCGGCGGAGGGTCTGCAAAAGATCTAAGAGGGTCTGCAGAGGGTCTAAGAGGGTCTGCAGAGGGTCTGCAGAGGGTCTAAGAGGGTCGGTGGAGGGTCTGCAGAAGATCTAAGAGGGTCTGCAGAGGGTCTAAGAGGGTCGGCAGAAGATCTAAGAGGGTCTGCAGAGGGTCTAAGAGGGACTGCAGAGGGTCTGCAGAGGGTCTGCAGAAGATCTAAGAGGGTCTAAGAGGGACTGCAGAGGGTCTGTGAGGGTCTCTTCAGGGTCTATGGGGTCTCTTCAGGGTCTATGGGGGTCTCTTCAGAGTCACTGTCTGTTAGCATGCATAATCCAAACCCAAACCACTTTACCAGTTGTCCTTTAATCCCAGGTTGACCTGTGCTGCCCTGAGGTCCTGGGGGTCCAGGGGGTCCAGAGTGACCCCCTGGACCTTGTGGGCCAACGTTCCCTACTGGTCCTTTGGTACCTGGGCCACCATCTGTACCCATGGGTCCCTGTGAAGGCAGAACATGTCCAGTCAGGGCTCGTATATTTAAACCACAGATGAACAGAACTGTGTGTTTAAAGTTTGAATTAAAAACATAAACTCACCCTGATCCCCACGGGTCCAGGTCTGCCCAGGTGACCGGTCTCTCCTCTCTGTCCCTGTGGACCTTCAGGACCTCGGACCCCTGTTGGCCCAGGTTGGCCCTATGGGATAAAAGAACCACATACGATTAACAAACACAAATATGACTGTGTATAGATTCAGAGAAAAAGAACATGTCATTGTTATAGTTTTGGCAATGAAACTGAAAACTATTTCCTAATTAGTGCAAAGGTTTATGTCAGATCTGCATAAAGACCTGAGTCCAATAACACTGTCATCATGTGCATGTCATCACCAAAGAGGTTCAGAGGGAATACAGTGATATTTTGGATTACTTGGATATTATCTAGTCTGTGGTCAGCGTGCATGCCCTGCTGCAGCACGTGTCTACTGTGTTCTACTGACCTTCATTCCTGGAGTTCCTGGGTATCCTGGTGGACCGTTCAGACCCAATGGACCCTGTTCACCACAACAACATCACAAAGACTCCAGTCACAATCACAATCTGCTTTATTGGCCGAGTATTTGAACACATACAAGGAATTTGGCTTTGTTTTTTTTTAGCTCATGATGAACAATCTCAAAATAAACACAAACTCATTAAACATAAACCTGATATAAACAAACATAAACATTCGACTGGAAACAAGGACAACAATGAGCTGACGAATAAAATGCATATAAATAAAAATAAATAAATTAGTAAATGTGTACGTAGATCCAGCCTATTCACATATATGTTTATGTATCTATTATTTACAGTGAGGGTTTGTGTTGTCCACATGTAGAGAGGGGACAATAGTCTGGGATTGGAAATGAAATTTAACTGTGAAAAAAAGAACACACAATCATCCATGGACTTACAGTTTAGTTACATTTACAGTAACAGCAGTAACTAAATATCACATCTCAACACTATTTCAGTGAAAAATATTAACCCTTAAAGATGTGGACATTTGGCTCTGTAAGGGTTAAAGGTGGACGTTTGGGTCTGTAAGGGTTAAAGGTGGACGTTTGGGTCTGTATGGGTTAAAGGTGGACGTTTGGGTCTTTAAGGGTTAAAGGTGGACGTTTGGGTCTGTAAGGGTTAAAGGTGGACGTTTGGGTCTGTAAGGGTTAAAGGTGAACATTGGGTCTGTAAGGGTTAAAGGTGGACGTTTGGGTCTTTAAGGGTTAAAGGTGGACGTTTGGGTCTGTAAGGGTTAAAGGTGAACATTGGGTCTGTAAGGGTTAAAGGTGGACGTTTGGGTCTGTAAGGGTTAAAGGTGGACGTTTGGGTCTGTAAGGGTTAAAGGTGGACTTTGGGTCTGTAAGGGTTAAAGGTGGACGTTTGGGTCTGTAAGGGTTAAAGGTGGACATTGGGTCTGTAAGGGTTAAAGGTGGACGTTTGGGTCTTTAAGGGTCAAAGGTGGACATAACGTCCACCTTTGACCCTTAAACCTCCACTTTGGACTGAAGCGGTCTGGACTGAAGCGGTCTGGACTTACCATTGGACCAGGTTTTCCGACATTCCCAGACGGACCACGTTTTCCCTAAAAGACAAAAGCTCCTCCTCAGTTTATTTCATATTCAGAACATACTCAGAACCTGGTGTTATTGGTGTTGTGTGGTGTGAGTCTTACTGGGACACCGCTGGGTCCAGACCGTCCCCTCTCCCCAGGCATCCCAGCCGGACCCTGGAACACAGATCCAGTTTAAGGCCTGAAGGTCTCACAAGAGCAGACAGACTTAGACATTAGAGGAGGAACATCTTACCATGGGTCCAGGGGCTCCCATCGGACCAGAAGGACCTGTAGCACCCTAGAAATGTAAAAAAAAAAATTAAAAAAAAAATTAATAAATTTAAAAAACACAGTAAAGGAGGTGGAGTGTTCGGACCCATCAGCTGTTCTAGATCTGCTCATACTGAACCAAACAGACGAACATACCTTTGATCCAACTGCTCCAGTTTCACCTTTCTGTCCTGTTGGTCCACCATGTCCCTACAACAAGACAGTTTCAGTTGATAATAATAATAATAATAATAATAATAATGATGATAATAATAATAGTAATAATAAATTTTATTTCTATAGCGAATAAACAGAAACAGAAACCAAACCAATTAAAAACAGATAAAAAGCATGTGCAAAAGGCAGGTATATGAACATAAAACAATTAAACGTTCAAAACAATCTGAAATAAATGAGTTTTTAAAAGGGATTTAAAGGTGTTGAGGTGGGAGCAGTGTTGGATAGAAGGTGGTGGTGGGGTTCCAGAGGGTTGGAGGGAACAGCAGTAGAAAAAGCTGTACTTTGACTATTTGCAGAAAAAACGTTTCCTCACAGACAGAGAAAAGAAACAACAAACTCTAAACCCTTCAGCTCAGGGGGGTCCAACTCATTTCAGCTCAGTTCCACGTTCGCCCCAGTTTGATCTGAAGTGGACTGGACCAGTAAAATAATACCGGTGAAAAAAGTCAAATTACATTATGAAAATGTTTACATCTACAACGTTTCCTTAAAAATATGAATAACATGAACTTGAAATGTCCTCAGAAAAACAAGTGCAATTTTAAAGGTCCCGTATTATGCAAATCTCACTTTGTGACAGTTTTCTTACAGTAGTGTGTGTTGCAGTAGCCTCATTATGAGGTTTGAATTTGAAAACTGTCTGTTTCCTCCCTGCCTTGCTACACCACATTTAGTGAAAATGCCTGCACAAACGGCCAAGTTTGAGTTGGGTCCGTTTATGACAACATAAGCGGATTTAACTCCTCCCCCTGACTGTGCCCCCACCCTGGCAAAGCGAGCCCCGCCCTGGCAAAGTACCTCTTGGACAACAAACATGGCGAAGGCGAGACACGCAAGTTGTGGTGTTGTTGGCTGCACACACCAACACCATAGTTTATTTTTGCTCCCCACTTCCGAGCCTCTCCGTAAAAAGTGGCTGGATTCTATCTTTGAAGGTCATGGACCAAACAACATTCCCAAACACTTGTATGTGTGTCCCCGGCATTTCACGGACGAGTGTTTTTTGAACATGGGCCCATACAGCTGCGGCTTAGCACAAAGACTCTGAATCCAGAAGGACGCAGTACCAACGTTTCGTGACCCAAGTACAAGTGTGGGAGATGTAAGTTCTTATCATTTTTTTTGTATCTTTACTGCATAACCCTACATTACGGATAAGGTGGTGGTTGATTATGTGTACGTCTAACGTTAGCATGGCAGCTAACATAGCTCGGTTACTGCTGCTAACGTTTGCGTCCCCGTTAACATGCAAGAGCTGATAATATCGAGAGACATTCAACAGAACTACTGTGAACACGGGCCTTTTGTGGTTAGCATCAGTATAGTTAGCATCAAGCTTGTTAGCAGCTGCCTGCATTAGTGGCGGCAGGCGTCTTTCCGTGTAAGGTCCACGAACCCAACACAACACCGCTGTTTTCCGTCGGGGCTCAATCACGCCTCAAGGCAAAGAAAGCCAGTGTTTGGAAAGACGTTCTGTCTGAGACATGTGTATTGTAGACGAGAGAGCCATGGCTTCACAGTCAACATTAGCGCGTAGTACCGCTAGCGGAAGCCGCGTCCTCTCCCAGAGAGGGGAGGGGGAGTGGGCGTGGACAGATGCGTTCATTTGCATACCCGGAAGCAGGCCCAGAAACAGCCTGTTCTGAGGAGGGCTGGGGAGAGGGACTTTTTCGACCGCTGAAACTCCGAAAAAAGGATGATTTTGGGGCGAACAAACTTAAATACTATGTTTTTGGGCTTCTGAGACCTATATGACGTGACTGAAAAATAGCAAAATACGGGACCTTTCACAATATTCTGCCTCAGATTGTCAGTTTATCATTTACACATGTGCGTTCCAACTAGAGCTGTAACCGATTAATCGACTCAAAGTGATAATAAAAAATAAAAAATCATTCAACCACATTTCTCCTGAATCTTCAGCTTTGTTTCCTTCATTTCTCTGCTGTTAAACATTGGTTCCACTGTTGTGTTTCACACAGACGCTTATTGTGACACACAAAGAAGCTTCAATTCAGGAAAACTGCCATAGAATATTTCCCTTCAATCGATTCCAGTCGATTAATTGAATTGTGAATTTTTGCATTCGCTTCAAGCACCTGATCGATTAATTGTTTTAGCAATAGTTTCAATTTACATTACAATTACAAATACAAAAAATACATAGAAACAGGTAGAATATTGGTAAAATGACATTTACTTCTCTTTAGACATTTCAGGTTGTTCATATTTGTTCAGGTTATTCACATTTTTTGTAAAAGGATAGTTTGTAAATATAAACATTTTCATGTAATTTTACTTTTTTTCACTAAAACAAAGATAAAATCTGCAGTTTTCATTATTTCTAGGTTATTATGATATTATTTTACTGATCTGACCCAGCTGAGATCTGTATGTGGAAACTGAATTAAAATGATTCTGACACCACTGATTGTTAGTTTTTGCATTTTATAAATTCATCCCAGGGGCTGGATTGGACCCTTTAGCGCAAGGGTGTCAAACTCATTTGAGTTCAGTTCCACATTCAGCCCAATTTAATCTGCAGTGGGCCGAACCAGTAAAATAATAGCATAATTGCCAATAAATAATGACAACTCCAAATGGTTTTAGTGCAAAAAATGACACTAAATGACGCCAATATTTACATTTACAAACTATCCAAACAAAAAGGGTGTGAATAACCTGAAAAAAATGCAATTTGTAAGGAAATATAAGTACAATTTTATCAATACTATGCCTTGATTTATCATTTCTACATATGCATTACAGATCAGATCTACAAAGACATAAAACATTTAGGAACAGGCAGAATATTGTTCAAATTCCACTTAATTTTCTTTAGACATTTCAGGTTATTCACATTTTATTGTTAATGTAAACATTTTCACAATTTCCTGTTTTTTGCACTAAATCAAAGGGAAAAAATGGTGTTGTCATTATTTATAGGTTATTATGATATTATTTTTGAGTTTGATGCCTTAACTTGCACTTTGCTAATTCATCCCGCGGGCCGGACTGGGACCTTTGGTGGGCCGGATTTGGTCCCCGGTCCACATGTTTGACACCTGTGCTTTAGCTGATGTGTGTGAGGGTCCGAAGACCAGCAGGACCCTACAGACCCCTACAGAAGTTGGACCCTCCAGACCCCTACAGAACCTGGACTCACTCTGTGTCCCTTCAGTCCAGGGGGTCCAGGTGTTCCAGGAAATCCTCTGGCTCCCTGAAACAAATGACAGAACACAGGTGATGAGTGCAGGGCCTGAACCAGCTGCAGGTACATGTGTGTTGGGGGGGGGGGGGGGGGGGTTACCGCCGAGCCGGGGAAGCCCACTTCTCCAGTGTTCCCAGGTTTACCCGGTTCACCCTGCATCAGGACGCAAACGTTTCACACAATCAATGACGGATTTTATTGGATTTTTCTAGAATACGTACAGTTTCAATGACCTTTGAAAACACTTACATCCTCCCCTGGTTTCCCTGGCGGACCCTCAGGCCCCCTTTGACCAGACGGACCCTAAAATCACAACATCCACACTGTAAAAAAAAATCTGTAATTGAACAGAATTCTTACTGTTTATTTTACAGATTTTTCCAGTATTTTTAGGATACAGGAAAATATCAATGAAATGACAAAAACAGACTGTGGTTTTACAGGTCAAATGGAAAATAACATGAAAAAACTGTAACTGTGAATAACCATAAAATTTCAATTTTTTAAAAGAATTTTTTTTCTTTTTTCACAGAAAAATACAGTTAAAATACATTTGCAAATATATCGTAATTTCACAAATATTTCTATTCTATTTAAGAGATTAAACTGTTCATTTAAAGTTTAATACTGGGAAAAAAAAATAATAAAACCAGATAAAATTACTGATGATGATGATGATGATGATGATGATGATAATGAGAGCAGGACACATTCATCCACCAAAAAAAGTGCATTTACTTTTATAATACTGAAATGGAAAAAGGTTCCACAAACACATAAGAACACAGAACCAAAAGAACCAAACCTAAAAACACATGAACTAAACCAAACACAAACACAGCTGACGTACCATTTGTCCTGGATCACCAACATCTCCTGGAGGTCCTTGTGTTCCAGGTTGACCCTAAGAGTATTTAAAAGATTAATAATAATAATAATAATAATAATAATAATAATAATAATAATAATAATAATGGTCTTACCGCTGCACCATTGGGTCCAGGTGGTCCACGTGGTCCCATCTCTCCCTAAAATAGACACCATGCAGTTAGAGCAAAAATACCAGTTCACCGTAACCATGGTAACAACACTTCAATGACTGAACTCTTCTAACAGTCCTGATCAGACTGTGGAGGTGATCACATGTTTTTACCGGTGGGCTTTTCCCTCTTTTTCCAAACTCATTCTTACAGAACACACACACACACACACACACACCTGCTGCGCAAGGCTGGTGTTTTGTTTTTTTTTGTTTTTTTTTTTTCTCTGTCAAAGTTAAAGGTGACATTTGAACTGGAGCCAGCAATTAACCTTCTGATCAATATCCACAGGACAGAACACAGAATACTGATTGGACGGCTGTGGATCCATCAGCTCCTTCCTGCTGTTGCCAAGTGTTGTTTTAAGAGGAACGATCAGTTTGTCCCAATAATATTCAATAATCAAGTCTGAGGTCTGGACTTTTACTTACTGTGGTGAGTGGCAAGGTTTGAATAGTTCTGGATTTTTCATTACAGTTTAGTTTTATTTAGTTTGGACTTTTTTTCACTAATTCAGTTCATTTTAAATAGTTTTTAGAGAAGGTTTGCTAGTATTTATTGGTTTTCATTTTTTTCTAAAAGCTTAGTTGTAGTTTAGTTGTAGTTCAGTCGTCTCTTTTCTCTTCTTCTCTGTCGTCGTATTCAAATAAATCCCAGATAGGACTGTACTGCTTTCTCCCAACTTTAAGGCGGCCTTACACTGTGCGAGTTTAGAGACGATTTCTCACTCGTGCGACTATTTCTGGGATCGGGCCAGATGTGCCTCTAATTGTGTGTCGTGCTTCGTGCAGTGTACATGGGGTAAAGAGAAGCGATTAGCATCTCACAACCACCTCATGACCAGCAATCGTGTGTTCACAAGGAAAATGGAGCTGTTTGAAATCCTGCTCGCTCCTCGTGAGGGTATCGTATTGTCAAAGCAGTGCCACGAGCCAACGTGCCTCAAATTCTCACACTGTGCATGCGCAAATACAATAATAGCCAGCTACTGTAAGCTAATTCTAAGATAACAGTAGCTGGCTATTGTCCTAGTGCAGTTTAGCTTTTGCAGCTTACCTCTAGTTCCCTTTGCTGTAGGACTGACAGCCCATACTGTCCACATCTGGACAACCAATTCCTGCACCAAACACGTAACGGTCTTTTCTTCTTTTTTGATTCCCCGCAGATAATGGCACATATTGCCAAAGCAGCTCGTCAGTTTTTGTTTAGCACTACTATTTTCGTGACTCATGCCAATACACAATCGTCTATGCACTTTCGGATTCCTTGGTATTTTAACGTTGTATTTCCGGATACAACACTTAAACGTGTCGTGCGTCCTATGGTGTATGGTCCTACAGTGCGAGCAGTCAGGTCGCATACGAGCATCGGTTCGTACAGTGTGAGAACATGAATCGTGAGTCTGACCTTATGAATGATTCGCACAGTTTGAGATGAAGCTGCGTGCAACGATCGAAATAATCGCATAGTGTATGGCTGCCTTTAGTCTCCATGTTTCCAGGTAGAGTGGGGACCAGAAGACGACTGGAAACCACAAGTGAACACAAGTGACGGAGCAAAAAGTGTCGTATGGAGACAGCACAGAAAACTGAGAGAGACAAAGAAATCCATTGAACATCAATCTGACATTGACAAAGACCAAAATGAAGGGAATTTTATCCATAATTTTTATACGTTTTAGTTAGTTTTGTAGTTTTATGAAATTGGTTCATTCTTTTCGAATAACCCTGTGTGTGTGTGTGTGTGTGTGTGTATATATATATGTATAATTTTTCAAAGTGTCAGTTTGATTTCTCTGTTTTTGTGGAGGGTGTAAACTGTTTTGTTGGAGTTGGTTTTCTCAGATGTCACTTTCATTTCAACTGAACATCAGTTTATTCCCAGCTGCTGTAAATCAAAGGTAGGCCGTTGCCTTGTCAGAACTAAAACACACTTACCCTGGTACCACTCAACATGGCCTGCGGTCCTGTTTTTGCATCCCCAAACCCTGCAGCCATTTGGGATCCCAAACCCTGCAGATACAGAGGACTTAATGAGCGGAGCAGACAACCGGCACCAGTCAGTCCAGTTCAGTCCAGTCAATCCAGTCCAGTCCAGGACACCAGTGTGAAGACAGAGACTGGTTTGACTGGGTTAAGAACAGTGGAGAACTGGGGTTGTGTTTGTTTTCAGGGTGTGTTAGTATGTTTTCTGTCTTTCTGTACATGTTCGTACATGTATGTATCATGCATGTGTCATGTATGTGTCATGTATGTATCTTGTATGTCTCATGTATGTATCATGTATGTATCATGTTCGTACATGTATGTATCATGTTTGTACATGTATGTCATACGTATGTGTCATGTATGTGTCATGTATGTGTCATGTTTGTACATGCATGTGTCATGTATGTGTCATGTTTGTACATGTATGTCTCATGTATGAATCATGTTCGTACATGTATGTATCATGTTTGTACATGTATGTCATACGTATGTGTCATGTATGTGTCATGTCTGTGTCATGTTTGTACATGTATGTGTCATGTATGTGTCATGTTTGTACATGTATGTCTCATGTATGTCTCATGTATGTATGTATCATGTTTGTACATGTATGTCTCATGTATGTATCATGTATGTGTCATGTTTGTACATGTATGTGTCATGTATGTATCATGTATGTATCATGTTTATACATGTATGTGTCATGTATGTATCATGTATGTGTCATGTTTGTACATGTATGTGTCATGTATGTATCATGTATGTGTCATGTTTGTACATGTATGTGTCATGTATGTATCATGTTTGTACATGTATGTGTCATGTTTGTACATGTATGTGTCATGTATGTGTCATGTATGTATCATGTCAGACGTGGCTCCTGCAGTCACTTACGCCTGGATGTGATGGATGTCCTGGAGGTCCTGGTTCTCCGGGCTGACCTGGTACACCCGGCTCTCCGTCATAACCCGCAGAGCCTCGCAGACCCTGTGTAGCAAAGGCACAGGCTCATTCATTAGCTCTTTTTACACTGATTTGGAAAGATTATTGCAGATTATTGCAGATTATTGCAGATTATTGCATGAGAGTTTTCTTTTAAGTTTCAGTTTTGTACTTTTATTTCACTTCAGTGACCAACAATAACCACACATCAAAGACAACGTGTCCCATAAAAGGCCGTTTGTATCCTAGATAACTAGGGCTGGGTAAAAAAATTGATTTAATCAATCTAAGATCGATTTTCTTTTTGATTTTAATCGATTAATGGTGGATGAGATTGATTTTTCAGAGCAGGACCGGGAGTACATGGAACCGCAGCCGGCTCTGTCTGTGAACCCCTGGTCTCAGTTGCAACGGCTCTGGCGCAGAAAAGACACGGAGGCAGGGTGTGGAAAACCCCTGAGCTGGAGGTGCTCCCAGCCTCAAACTGGAACCCACAGTGTGGAGGAACTGGACACTGGAGGTTCTCTGAGGTGAGTCACAGAAGCCGGTCGTACTTGGAATATTAACTTGGATCCAAACTATCACCTATGGCTGAGTATGGAGTTACAGGAATAGTACAGCAACAATGTCCGACCGCTACACCCCCCACCCCCCAGCCCCCACTCCGCTTCGACCAACAATCACAGAGTGCATCCCCCCCCCCCCGCCCCAATGAGTAGAAGCCTCCAGCCATAAAACACAATAAAGATGACGAAGAAGTCCGTTCTGATCCACTGTAGAAACATGGGAATGATTCTGTCCTGTTCATATAATATAATAAGTGCAATAGGGACCCGTCCATCATGCAACTGATTGTTTTAATACATGTAAATATTCTTCATTAAACATTAAAAAGTCAAAAAAATATGCAAAATATCATGTAAAGTTAGGGCAAAAAACTGTATTTTAATTATGGAAAATTACCCTATTTTTATGAGATGGTTATTTTCCGTAATTTAACAGTATTTTTTCGGCAACCCAGCTGCAGGAATAATACTGTTCTTTTTTTTTACGATTTTTTTTTTTTTTAGTGTGTGTTTTGTTTTCATGCTTGGTGTCGGTGGACGCTTGAACCTACTGGTCTTCCTTTGTGTCCTCGCGGTCCTCTTTCTCCTGGAGAACCTGGAGGTCCCTGTGATCAGAAACAGAAAGAACCTGTGAAACTCTGACAGCTGGACTTCTGTGGTCAGATCAGAACAAGGTTAAGGCACAGCGGTGCATTCAGGGCCACAGTGACTGAGACGATGAGTTGAGCGGTGCATTCAGGGTCACAGTGACCGAGATGATGAGCTGAGCGGTGCAGACAACAGCCTTTAAAGGTGAAGGTATGCAGGAGGACACTGTCCTCTTCTGCCATCTAGTGTCAGTTCAGGTGAATATTCACAATTATTCCAACACTTTGACCAGAAGCACACATTCAGCAGACATGATGAAGAAAAAAAAGGTCCAGATCCAGTCAAACAGAACCACCCAGTCTAAACTAAAGTTCCTCTGATCATTTATCAAATCCTTTTTTAGCTTAAGAACTCTATTTAATAAAACTGTTTACAAAATTTGTTTCACTTTTAGAAAAATAGATATAAAGATATATTTAATATAAAATGAAACCTAAAAAGGACTAAAATATGTAAATGCACTATTAACTATAATAATATTTGCTCAGACTCATGTCGTGTCCCATCACATCTGTGTTCATCCAAACTGATCATTTCCTCATTTTGATCCAATATTCATCCCAGTTGTAGTTTTTCCATCAGAGCTAAAGCTCTGTGTTTCATTTCGGATCCATTTATGATGAGAACAGCATGATTTGGACATTTGAATAAAATGGATAAAATGAGGTTCATTTTCAGTCTCTGTGTCATGCAGAAGGAAATTAAATATTTTGACCCATAAATGTTCTTTGTGTCAGTTGTCCCATGTGTCATGTGACAGTACTGACTCAGACCTATTCATACATGGATTAAACAGATCAGTTATTGAGTTTAAACACAGACACTTGAACAGAACATGGGTCCATGTGGTCCCATTGGATCTGGTCCATGTGGCTCCACTGGATCTGGTCCATGTGGTACCGCTGGATCTGGTCCATGTGGTACCGCTGGATCTGGTCCATGTGGTTCCACTGGATCTGGTCCGTGTGGTCCCACTGGATCTGGACCTAAAAGGACTCTGAATGCTGCTCACCATGGGTCCAGGTCGGCCTCGGATCCCCGTCACCTGCAGGAAAACCACCAAATCCAAACGTGAGACTAGACCTACACACTGACACGTGAACCAGTTGGAAATATTGAACATTGAATACTCACAATGGGGACATCCCCGGGTTCTCCTTTCTGACCCTGATTATAGAAACAGGACAGACCTTTACCACTAGTGTTTACATGATGGAAGTGAATATTAAAATGGAACACATGTTATAAAAGACACAGAATTTCAGATCACAAAGTCATGGCCTACCTTGTAAACTCTGCCCCCACCTACATTAGAAAACAGACAAAAAACAGACAGAAAAGGCCGTTTGTGTCATTGGACTGGACGTCACACACACTGTCTTTAAATCCAAGGATCAGCTCCAGAGCTAAGGCAGAACCTCAGTAACGCACTGATACAAGAACCAACCTAGAACATTATTCTCCTCATATTCATAACTGTTTAACTCAGACCCAAATGGACCCCAGTCTGTGGACCCATTGAATCCAGGTGTTTGTGCTCTAACAGGGCTCTGGGATCCAAAACAATAAGGACTAATGTCAGAATAGAGTTGGATATTATGGGATAGATATCAGTGCATTGGTTCGTTTGGGTTCAATTATTCTCGTTGTTTCTAAAATGACTCACAGATGGTTTGGACTGACATTACATCAACATGAATTATTATTATTTTTCATCCATGGCTATGATTTTAAAAATTCTACCTCTACATTGAAAAAATATTATTCATTCTCTTTTGTAATCACTCAAAAACCACTTTAATCACTCAAAAATTACTCAAAAATCACCTAAAAATCACCCAAAACCCACCTAAAAATCACCCCAAAATTACCCAAAAACCCACCTAAAAATCACCCAGAAACCACCTAAAAATCACCCCAAAATTACCCAAAAACCCACCTAAAAATCACCCAAAACCCACCTAAAAATCACCCCAAAATTAACCAAAAACCCACCTAAAAATCATCCCAAAATTACCCAAAAACCCACCTAAAAATCACCCAGAAACCACCTAAAAATCACCCCAAAATTACCCAAAAACCCACCTAAAAATCACCCAAAACCCACCTAAAAATCACCCCCAAATTACCCAAAAACCCACCTAAAAATCACCCAAAACCCACCTAAAAATCATCCCAAAATTACCCAAAAACCCACCTAAAAATCACCCAAAACCCACCTAAAAATCACCCCAAAATTACCCAAAAACCCACCTAAAAATCCCCCCAAAATTACCCAAAAACCCAAGAATCACCCAAAAACCCACGTAAAAATCACCAAAATATTAACAAAAAACCCATCTAAAAACCACCTAGAAATTACCCAAAAATCACCTATGTCAGAACAGAGTTGGATATTATGGGATAGATATCCTATTGATTGTTAATATTGATGTTTGTGTTCTCCTGAACAGGACATCTGACAGCTGGAGACATGATGTGTCCACATACTTATTTCTACAGAGTTGATAAACATCAGTATTTCACTACAGTTTAAAGGTAGATTTTTCTTCCTCAGTCAGATGTGATGACAGTAGATGGTTAGAGGAGCAAGAAAATAACTATTTAGTCAGAGCAGGAAAAATATTACAGACATTTAGAGGAAGAACATTGAAAATCAGAGTCATGGAGGAAAAAAAAAAACAAATTGGGTGGTTTTTGGACGATTTTTAGGTTTTTGTTTTTAGATGGTTTTAGGGTGATTAATAAGTGGTTTTTGGATAATTTTGGGGTGGTTTGGGAGTAATTTTTGGGTGGTTTGGGAGTCACTTTTGGGTATCTCGGGGGTAATTTTGGGTGGTTTTGGAGTAAATTTGGGGTGGTTTTGGGGTAATTTTGGTGTGGTTTGGGAGTAATTTTTGGGTGGTTTTCAAGTAATTTTTGGGTGGTTTTGGAGTAATTTTGGGGTGGGTTTGGAGAAATTTTTGGGGTGGTTTGGGGTGATTATTGGATGGTTTTGGAGTAATTTTGGGTGGTTTGGGAGTAATTTTTGGGTAGTTTATGGGTAATTTTTGGGTGGTTTTGAAGTAATTTTGGGGTGATTTGGGGGTAATTTTTGGGTAATTTTCGAGTGGTTTTTGGGGGTAATTTTGGGGGGTTTGGGAGAAATTTTCGTGTGGTTTGAGAGTTATTTTTGGCTAGTTTTGGAGTAATTTGGGGTGGTTTTAGGGTAATTTCTGGGTGGTTTGTGGGTAATTTTTAGGTGGTTTTGAAGCAATTTTGATGTGGGTTTGGAGTAATTTTTGGGTGGTTTGGGGCTAATTTTTGGATGGTTTTGGAGTAATTTTCGGGAGGTTTGGGGGTAATTTTTGGGTGATCATGAAAGAGCACGAAAAATATTTTAGAAATCTAGAAGTAGAACATTTAAAATCACAGCCATGAATTTAAAATAAATAAACAAATAAATAAATCACTGTTGAGAGTGAGATGTGATGAAATTAGATGGTTAGTTATGGTAAAAAATTATTTACAGTCAGAACAAAATATTTTAGAAATTTATCGAAAGATCATTTAAATTCATAGAAAAAAAGAAAATGAATGTTCATATAAATTCAGTCCAAACCATCTGTGAGTCATTTTAGAAACAATAATAATTTAAGCCTTGAATACTGTCCTCACTGGAACTGTTACTGTCACTGTCTTGGAATGTGTGTGGAAATGACCAAAAATAGTCACTTGCCTAATAAAGGGTTAATGCAGGTTGACAATAAAAGGACCTTTACATCAGTATTAAAACATGGACATAGTGACACTACAGGACTATTAATGCAGTAAAAGTCTCGGTCCAGCAGTAAATGTCTTAGTCCAACAGTAAATGTCTCGGTCCACCAGTGGTCTTCTCACCATAGTTGTCCTGTCCTCCAGTGTTGGACGAGTCGGACTGACAGATGGGACAACACTCATCTTGGGGGATGACCACCTTCTCACAGTTGGTTATTTCGTCGCACTGGATTTCGTCACACAGGACCTGACCGTTGTCGCAGACACAGATCCGACATGGTTCAGGTTTCCAGATGTCCCTGTTGGTGTAGACCTGTCCGTCTGCAGTACAGCTCACATCGTCCCCTGGAACAGATACAAGGACGGACGGTCAGATGGACAGAAGGACAGACGGACACCATCAGCCTCCAACACAAGCACAAACACACACTAAATACAGCTGTGGTACCACCCACCCACACACACACTGCCTTATGCTGTGGTACCACCCACACAAACACACACTGAATACAGCTGTGGTACCACCCACACATACACACACTGCCTAATGCTGTGGTACCACCCACACAAACACACACTGCCTTATGCTGTGGTACCACCCACACAAACACACACTGAATACAGCTGTGGTACCACACACACACACACACACACACACACACACACAAACACACACTGAATACAGCTGTGGTACCACCCACACAAACACACACTGAATACAGCTGTGGTACCACACACACACACACACACACACACACACAAACACACACTGAATACAGCTGTGGTACCACCCACACATACACACACTGCCTAATGCTGTGGTACCACCCACACAAACACACACTGAATACAGCTGTGGTACCACCCACACATACACACACTGCCTAATGCTGTGGTACCACCCACACAAACACACACTGCCTTATGCTGTGGTACCACCCACACAAACACACACTGAATACAGCTGTGGTACCACACACACACACACACACACACACACACACACTGAATACAGCTGTGGTACCACCCACCCCCACACACACTGCCTTATGCTGTGGTACCACCCACACAAGCACACACTGAATACAGCTGTGGTACCACCCACACATACACACACTGCCTAATGCTGTGGTACCACCCACACAAACTGCCTTATGCTGTGGTACCACCCACACAAACACACACTGAATACAGCTGTGGTACCACACACACACACACACACACACACACACACACACTGAATACAGCTGTGGTACCACCCACCCCCACACACACTGCCTTATGCTGTGGTACCACCCACACAAACACACACTGAATACAGCTGTGGTACCACCCACCCACACACACACTGAATACAGCTGTGGTACCAGCCACCCACACATACACACACTGCCTAATGCTGTGGTACCACCTACACAAACACACACTGAATACAGCTGTGGTACCACCCACCCACACACACACTGCCTTATGCTGTGGTACCACCCACACAAACACACACTGAATACAGCTGTGGTACCACCCACCCACACACACACTGCCTAATGCTGTGGTACCACCCACACAAACACACACTGAATACAGCTGTGGTACCACCCACACAAACACACACTGAATACAGCTGTGTGGTACCACCCACCCACACAAACACACACTGCCTAATGCTGTGGTACCACCCACACAAACACACACTGAATACAGCTGTGTGGTACCACCCACCCACACAAACACACACTGCCTAATGCTGTGGTACCACCCACACAAACACACACTGAATACAGCTGTGTGGTACCACCCACCCACACAAACACACACTGCCTAATGCTGTGGTACCATCCAGGGGCGGACAGTCACACTTGATGGTCCTTAATAGGCCCTTTCCCACCAAAAGGCCCAGGAACTTTATTACCAGGAACTTATTTACCTGGAACTTTTTGGGGTAAAAGAGTTCCTGGTAACTGCGTTTCCACCGCACCCGAAAGTTCAGGATAATTTATTCAAATCAGGTTGATGATGTATGAGGGAGCAGTAACAGAACCTGTAGTCCAGTTCATGTCCATTCACAAACTGACCTGTAGTTCAATAAAATGACACAGAACTGTAAGTGGACGGGTTGGGTTTAACATTTTACTGGTTGTTGAATCACTGAATCCATCTGGAATACATTTGAAATGAAGTTAACCATCATTACAGATCCTTAATTTGTATTTAAAAATGGTAGAACATGTATTTTCAACTTCTCATTCCTTAAACTAAATCACATCTAACTTTCAGTGTGATGGATGGTTCTGTTTCATTTCTATTGTTTTACAGATTTAGTCCAGATTCAACCTAAAGTCAAACAATTCCATTTTTAACAAATAAAACACTGATTAACATGAAATTGTAAATTAACCACATTTCCTTAATCAGAATAAACTATTTATCATTCCTTTTTAACCTTACTGACTTTTATCTGTATTTAACAATAACAATGAAGTGAAATTTTAACAGTATTCACACAACATTTATGATTTTACAACCAAAACCATCTTCCAACCAAATGTCTATATATTTTATCATAAAACTTATTTATAGTTCAAAGAGCACATGCTTCCACAATGTAGTAATTCAGGCCTAGATAAGGGCACGGACCACGTTAGCAATTAGCATCAGCAGCTAGCGCTAGCGCATTAGCTTATTCTAATCATTACATACAATTTGCAGTGATACAAAATGCACCAGAGCAGGTAAAACATTAGATAAAACATTATGACAAGGTCATGTAACTGTACTTGTTTTTGTTTTGTTTTTTGTTTTTTAGAATGATATCTGGTAAGAATGTCAAGTTCATAGCATAACATTAGCTTCCGGCTAACAGTGAACATGTTGTACACTCACCAGGATTACATGTAATTTCTCAACCAGTAGTCACTTCTCACAGCTCGAAGGCGTTTGCCAAAGTGTAAAGCCTGTTTATAACAGATTATTAGTGCCCATACAACAGTATATTTGATGTCACTTGAGGATTTTCTTACTTCCTCGCTCTGGTTAGCTCTAGTCAACCATATGGAGCTGCTTTGAAGTGAAGTGACTGAACGCACATGGAGCTCAGGTCAGTTAGTCAAACTGCACATCCTACTGGACAGTGTGGGTGCTGCACTTAAATGACCTACACAACCTGAGGAGGCCATTGTCTTATGAGGGTTACAGAAGGAAAACAACACAAACCAGCTCCCTAAACAGTAACGTAAAAACACAAGTAACTTTCAAACCTGAACAGTGATTTGGCATGTTTTTAATGCTTTCTTTTATGAAACGGTTCTAATATTTAAAGGAACAGTGTTCTATAAACTCTAAATCTAATATTTAAAGGAACACTGTTCTATAAACTCTAAATCTAATATTTAAAGGAACACTGTTCTATAAACTCTAAATCTAATATTTAAAGGAACACTGTTCTATAAACTCTAAATCTAATATTTAAAGGAACAGTGTTCTATAAACTCTAAATCTAATATTTAAAGGAACAGTGTTACTTTCACTGAATCCGTTTTTGGTCGTGTTAATGTTGGTAGAACTTGAGTTGTGGTTCTGGTTCTGTACTGATGACCATCAGAACTAGATCCATTAGTGACAGCTGTAGATATTTGGTGTAAATCATGTGAATAAATAAACTGGTGGAAAACCTGTGAATAACCTTCAACCACCTGAGACCAGAACCCACTGGGTCAACACCAGATCTGCAGAACCACCCAGAGTCCATCTAACTGTTCTGTTTGGAGCCAAAAAACTGAACCAGAACCAGAACCAGGAGACCCAACACCACCATCTGGACCACCTGGAAAAGGAATTTATAGAAGTTCTGCAAAGATGGACTGAACTGATGTGGATCCAAAGGTACCAGAGAATTTACAGACAGAACTGGACCTTCATGTCTGGAACCGAGCCACTCAGACACAGTGGGGGGGGGGGGGGGGGGGGGGGGGGTTCAGAGAGCAACACAGATCCAACAGAACCACAGAACACAGGTCCGACAGACCCACAGAACACAGGTCCAACAGAACATAGGTCCGACAGAACCACAGAACACAGGTCCGACAGAACCACAGAACACAGGTCCAACAGAACACAGGTCCGACAAACCCACAGAACACAGGTCCAACAGAACCACAGAACACAGGTCCAACAGAACATAGGTCCGACAGAACCACAGAACACAGGTCCGACAGAACCACAGAACACAGGTCTGACAAAACACAGGTCCAACAGAACCACAGAACACAGGTCTGACAGAACATAGGTCCAACAGAACCACAGAACACAGGTCCAATAGAACCACAGAAAACAGGTCCAATAGAACCACAGAACACAGGTCTGACAGAACATAGGTCCAACAGAACCACAGAACACAGGTCCAACAGAACCACAGAACACAGGTCCAATAGAACACAGGTCCAATAGAACCACAGAACACAGGTCCGACAGAACCACAGAACACAGGTCTGACAGAACATAGGTCCAACAGAACCACAGAACACAGGTCCAATAGAACCACAGAACACAGGTCCGACAGAACCACAGAACACAGGTCTGACAGAACACAGGTCCAACAGAACCACAGAACACAGGTCCGATAGAACACAGGTACAATAGAACCACAGAACACAGGTCCAATAGAACCACAGAACACAGGTCCAACAGAACCACAGAACACAGGTCTGACAGACCCACAGAACACAGGTCCAACAGAACACAGGTCCAACAGAACCACAGAACACAGGTCTGACAGAACATAGGTCCAACAGAACCACAGAACACAGGTCCAACAGAACCACAGAACACAGGTCCAATAGAACACAGGTCCAATAGAACCACAGAACACAGGTCCGACAGAACCACAGAACACAGGTCTGACAGAACACAGGTCCAACAGAACCACAGAACACAGGTCCGATAGAACCACAGAACACAGGTCCAACAGAACCACAGAACACAGGTCCGATAGAACACAGGTACAATAGAACCACAGAACACAGGTCTGACAGACCCACAGAACACAGGTCCAACAGAACACAGGTCCAACAGAACCACAGAACACAGGTCTGACAGAACATAGGTCCAACAGAACCACAGAACACAGGTCCAACAGAACCACAGAACACAGGTCCAATAGAACACAGGTCCAATAGAACCACAGAACACAGGTCCGACAGAACCACAGAACACAGGTCTGACAGAACACAGGTCCAACAGAACCACAGAACACAGGTCCGATAGAACCACAGAACACAGGTCCAACAGAACCACAGAACACAGGTCCGATAGAACACAGGTACAATAGAACCACAGAACACAGGTCCAATAGAACCACAGAACACAGGTCCGACAGAACCACAGAACACAGGTCCGACATCTTTATAAAAGGTGTGACAAGAATAAAGTTACACACAAAACTGAGCCAAACAAAAACCTGCTAAAAGACACAAACACATGAGAAGAGCAAGAAAGAGAAAAGACAGAACAAGATGGAAAAGATGAAAAGGAAGTGTGTGTGTGTTTGTGTTAAATGTAGATGTGTGTATGTGTCCAGTTTGGTTCCTACAGTAGACGAACACTTCCATCTGCACAGTAAAGATCCCAGTAGAACACAGGTGTCAAACATGTGGCCCGGGGGCCAAAACCGGCCCACCAAAGGTTCCATTGTGGCCCTGCAGGATGAAAGGTCCTAACTGAACCTGAACAGTCCAGGTGGTTCAGGTTCCACATCCAGACCAATGGGATCTACAGTCAAAAGAACAACACAATAAACCAGAATAATGACAAACACACATTTACTGTGAACAATTATGTGGAAAAAATTGAAGTTAAAAAAATAACATTCCACTATGAAAATATTGACATTTACAAAACTATTCTTTCACAATAAAATGCAAATAAATCCATAAATAAAAGCACAGATGAACAACCTGAACTGTGCAGTTTGAACAATATTCTGCCTGTTCCTAAATGTTTGGTGCATTTATGGATCCACTGGGATCTGCAGTTGTGTTCAGAATAACAGATGGAATATTGGAGAAACTGTTCACATTTTAGTTCAAACTCCAACATTTGAACAATATTCTGTCTGTTATTAAATGTTTATGGAACACTGTGTGTGAATGCACATGTAGAAATAAGAAGTCCAGGAAGAAGAGTGTTCAAATTGCATTAATTTTTCAAATGAAAGTTCTTTTTTTTTTTTAGGTTATTCACATCTTTTTTGTAAAATGTAAATATTTTAATTTAATTATAATTTAATTGTCGTTTTTTTTGCACTAAAACAAAAAGTAAAACTTGGATTTGTCATCATTTATAGGTTATTAAGTCATTATTTTACTGGTTCTGGCCCGCTGCAGATCAAATTAGGCTGAATATGGAACTGAACTAAAATGAGTTTGAAAGCCCTGCAGTCGGCTGATCGGACCAATATTTACAACATATCAGTTATTTTGAATACAACAGCCTTATAATCCTGTTACTATGTCCATGGCAGTGGACCAGAAGCACAGTACCACACTGCATGATGGGAAATGAAGTTGTCCCCACCACAAAAACTACCACATCTAGAACCTGTGGTTCCCCAAAGGGTCAACGTGCTAGTCCCAATATAAGACTATAAAAACTATAAAGGGATGGTCAGTATCACAACCTAATACAGGAATGATGTCACCACATGACAGACAGTTATATCCTGATAAAGGTCAGGACTGATTCATCTGTTGAAAGGTTTTTGGATTCTAATAAAAACATAATCACACATATTTAGTGTAGATAATCATAACCATAAGGATAACAACAATGATAACATAGCATATGGAGTACACACACACACACACACAAATATATACATATATATATGTACAGGGTGGGGAAGCAAAATGTACACTGAACATTTAGTTGTTTTTTCTCAGCAGACACTACGTCAGTTGTTTTGAACCCAAACATATACTGATGTCATAATCATACCTAACACTATTATCCATACCTTTTCACAAACTTTTGCCCATATGAGTAATCAGGAAAGCAAACGTCAAAGAGTGTGTGATTTGCTGAATGCACTCGTCACACCAAAGGAGATTTCAAAAATAGTTGGAGTGTCCATAAAGACTGTTTATAATGGAAAGAAGAGAATGACTATGAGCAAAACTATTACCAGAAAGTCTGGAAGATACTATTAAAGAAGAATGGGAGAAGTTGTCACCCCAATATCTGAGGAACACTTGCATAAGTTTCAGGAAGCGTGTGAAGGCAGTTATTGAGAAAGAAGGAGGACACATAGAATAAAAACATTTTCTATTATGGACATTTTCTTGTGGCAAATACATTCTCATGACTTTCACTAAACTAATTGGTCATACACTGTCTTTCAATCCCTGCCTCAAAATATCGTACATTTTGCTTCCTCAACCTATATATATATATATATATATATATATATATATATATATATATATATATATATATATATATGTATGAGAGGGTGTTTGTGTGAAACTCCTAAAAACAGGACAGAGGGGCTGAACATTCAAACCAGATGTAGACTAATGTTCTGAAGCAGGTTTGGAAAAACTTTGGGTTTATTTGAAAAATAAATATTTATTGAAATAAAAGACAAATTATTTTCCAGATAAAGCATATTTTTATATTTTTTATGTTATTTTTTTTATACAAAAATCCACATGTAACAGTAAAAAGGACATATGAACATGTCTTTATTCTGTATCTGTGATGTGACCCCTGTACCTGTGGTCAGTACCTGTGGTATGGACGTGGTCAGTACCTGTGGTCAGTACCTGTGGTATGGACCTGTGGTCAGTACCTGTGGTCAGTACCTGTGGTCTGGACCTGTGGTCTGGACGTGGTCAGTACCTGTGGTCAGTACCTGTGGTATGGACCTGTGGTCAGTACCTGTGGTCTGGACCTGTGGTCTGGACCTGTGGTCAGTACCTGTGGTCAGTACCTGTGGTCTGGACCTGTGGTCAGTACCTGTGGTCAGTACCTGTGGTGTGTTCTAAACAGTAGGGGGCAGCTCTGAGCTTTACTACAGGTAAGACTGAGTACACACACACACACACACACACACACAGAGGAGGAGGGCAAGCAGAGCGGACCACAGCAGCCCCCCCAGACCAGGACCACAGCCCCTCCCCCCAACACACACATACACACACAGACCCAGCACCCCCCCCCCCCCAGACCCTGGGCTGGGTTAAAGTGAGCAGGTGGAGCAGAATGAGGTTTAAGGTGAACAGTCGTTGTAAATACTGAAAGGACAGCATGTCTGAAGAAGAGGATCAACAAATAAGGAGGTAAATAATACATGATCAGGAAATAAATACTAAACAGATAAATAAATGAATAAATAATAAATACATAACTATATCTAGAGAGATTAAAAAGACAATAAAAACATACATGACAAACAAAAGCAATGACAACAATAAAAACCAAACAGCAAAAAAAGAACATGTTAGGGTTAGGGTTAGGGTTAGGGACTAGATGGCTCTACTAAACTGATGGGTGAACCCAGATCTGTTCTCCCTGAGGCTGAATGTATCAGTGTAATCAGATTACTTTGACTCCACACCAGCTGACAGCTGCTGTAAATGCTCCATATTAAGCTGTTGGTTCTCAGTAGTTCATTATCACACAGCAGAGGACAACTACAGCAGACACACACATGAAAACACAAATGGAGCTATCAGACTCCACTGGACCAGTATGTGAACCACAAAACCTGGTCCTCCTGGGACTGGGACCCGGGTTCACCTAAGGTCCGGATCTGTGGGACTGACTTTGAAACACTGGACTGTCCAAAGAGTCCAATTAAAGAGGGAAAATAATGACCACCCATCCGTCCATCCACCCATCCATTTGTTCTGGGCTCCTGTAGTCCAGTTTTCTAAGAGCTCAGGGTCTTAAACCTGCTGAGTGCTTTATTGTCTTCAGCTCGGTGCTATGAATTGTGGGTAGTGTGGTATTTCCCTTTGTTCATTTAAAGCTGTTGGTTGGTGCATCAGGTGCTGAAAACACTGAGATAAAATGAGACAAAAAAAAACATTTAACAATGGAATATGTGGTGGAGTTGCGCTGTAATTGGTTAGTCATGTGACCAGCCCTCGCCGTGCGTCTCTAACGTTGGTGCCCTTTGACCCCATCACCTCTGTCTTCTACAAAAATGCAGAGAGCAGTAAACTTCAAGGGCTCCATTTAGCAATAAAGACAGTCATAAATGTTGTGCGTCCCCGCGGGCGCCAGTCTGAGTGATGTCAGCAGTGGGAGGGGCTACTCACAACGGTTTTACTGGCCTTTGATGAAGACGTTCACGCTCAGTTACTGAAGCATAAACCACAGAGAACACTGAGCAGATACTGAGCAGGACGAAGATCACACAGGAAACAGGAAACAGCAGCCATCTGTACATACAGTCTGATACAGCTGTGTCTGTTACAACGTATGGGAAGTGGACTGTACACACACTGTGATGTCATCAGCCATACACACACACACACAATGTGATGTCATCAGCTGTATAGACACACACACACACACACACACACACACTGTGATGTCATCAGCTGTATGGACACAGACACACACACTGTGATGTCATCAGCCGTATAGACACACACACACACACACACACACACACACTGTGATGTCATCAGCTGGTCTGTGAACCACTGTTTTGAAGTCAGCAGTTTGACTTTTATCATTTTTTTTATACTTGTATTCTTTTTTTTATATATACTTTTATCCTTTCCGTCTGGGCTTTTTGGACCCATTTCTGACCCTGTTTGAATCAAAGGGCAGAAGTGACTGATCTTTGGCCCAGCGCTGTGGACAAACCCACTGACAGAACAGTCAGAAGTTCATCCTGAAACCACTGACTCGACACTGAAAACACGTCTAATGTGCAGTATGTTTTAAAGAGGATCAGTTCAGTAACAGAATGTAGGACAGTGTGGGACTGAAGGCTTCGGCTGCTTTTACACCTGTGTGTTTTAGCTGCTTTTACTGTAGGTTTTGTATTGGATTTGACTTATGATGTACAGGTTGGACGGCACTTTAAAATCTTGTACGTGCTACAATGACAATAAAAGGTCACAATGTGTTTTGTGTACATGAGGTTAAATCTGAGTGTTTAACCCTCCGGTATCCAGGTGTGCCTTTTACGCACACTTTGCACTTCGTGTTAAAAAACTTCATATTATTTTTCACAATTTAAATAAGGTTAGAATTCAAAAGTTGTTCATTTTTACATGATCTTTAAAATTCTGTCCACCAACTCAAATGTGCACACTGTAAACAAAATAAAATGACCAGACTAGCATCTGTCTGCCAAGTGTGCATAAAACGCACTGTTTCTAACATTTGATCTGTATGATTAGGGCTGAGCTGGATTTACAAAAATAAAATCAAATTACAGCAGAAAAATAAATCCATATATAATATTTAATAGTTTGATTTATAGGTGTGCATTTTACGCACACTTGGTGACAGATGCTAGTATTTTTGAACATTTGACCTAGCGTCAAAAATAATAATAATGCAAATTAACCAGTGTTGGAGTTAATCACTGACATATGCCAGGATGAAAAAAATCTAATAATATGTGATCCACTTTTTATGGAGTATATTAAATTTTTTTTGTGTGTGTGTTTTTTGCATCAAAAAAATGGCTAGTTTACATTACAAACACAGCATTTAAAAGGTTAAAAATGTGACAATTATTGAGTATTTGGTATTTTTATTTACGGCTCAAGCTGATGAAACAGAAAAAAGTGTAAAAGAGTTAAAAACAAACTGTATGAAGAAATTTTTTGACATTATTCCACAAGTGTGCCAAAAACACACACTTGGTGCCTTGCTGGACAGGATACCGGAGGGTTAACATCAGTATAAATGTTGTTAAGTATCAACATCCATCCTTTTAAAATAATGTAAACATGTAGAAGACGCCCTGTGGCCTGTGGTGGAGACCGGCTGCATCATGTCAAAACAAGAGGGAGTCCAGGATAAAAGTACAAATCAGACAAATACTGACGAGTACAAACAGGAGCTGTGTTCTGTGGGAGGAGGAACAAACTGAGCAGACTCAGATAGAGGTGGAACTACAGAAGGGGTTTTAAACACAGCCTGAGGGTCCGTTAGAACACAGCATGAACGGCTGGAGCTCAGGGTCAAACCAAACAGGACACTGTAGATCTGGGTTTTCTTTAGGGGTTACTGATCAGCTCTGCAGGAGCAGGACGCCTCATAAACCCACTGAAGCTCCTTCTGCACCTGGAAATCACACTGGAACATGTGGGCTGCACCATTTGGATTTTCAAAGCAAGCAAACACACTGTTGTATCTGCACATATTTAACCCTTTCACGCATGATGTCCACATTTATGGACACATAGTTCCTGAGGGTTATAAAGGCAATATTGTCCAAACCACATGAGGGCAGTCTCTGCAGACTCTAAGCCATACAATCAAAAAAAGGATCATCTTAGTTTTAGAATTTGGACTCCTCTGTGATCTCATAAATTTAACCTCCTAAGCCCAGCTGTAGGTTTTCTGTCCACATTTTTGGACAAGAGTTTCACAGCTTTATCCAAAAAAAAACCCAAAACAAAACAAAAACTGTCCACTGCAAAGGACATCCCATAATTTAAAAAAAAAAAAAAAAAAAAACATCTGAAAAAACTGTTGCATCATGATGTTTCCAAAATAGGCAATTATTTAATAAAAAAATAAAAAGCCTAAACTTGTACTTTCCTGGGTCTCAGGAGGTTAAATAGCTTCTTAATAAAACCATATAAAAAATGCAAAATACATTTCAACTTCAGCCTAATTTTGAGTAAAAAAAATCTAGATACTTTTTTTTCAGAATTCATGAATGAAAGGGTTAAATTGTCAGCTGGTTGGACACAGTAGTGATCCTGTGTTTCTGCACACACAACTACAGATGTAACCATTACTGGTATAACAATAAACAGCAGTAAAATCACAGACGATTAGTATTACCGTTTAAATTCTAATTCTCATGATAACTGTGTTTGATTACTGCACTTTTAGGGGGAAAAACCCTCTGGACAGATCTGCTTTAATGTCAAATATTTGAGTATAGTTTGAATTTATTACAATTTTAATTCTCTACACCTAATATTTGGAACCAATATTCACTTTTAAAATTGTGAAAAGGTTCGTTAAGCATCTGTGTGTTATTTATGCATTAAATTATATACATTTTTCAAATCTGATTTTATTTATTTTTTGTGTGTTTTTTGTCCTTTTATGTTTTTATAGTAGGTTCAAGTGAAAAAATAATAGACAGATGATATAGATGAAGTTGTGCTGAAAAAACTGATCCCAAACATGGGTATAGTAAACATTTGTTTCTATAGTATATAAAGGCCAAATCAAAAGGACTGAAAAACAGACAAAATAGGCTCAGACCGCTAAGGGTTAATATTGGAACGGTTCTGACACAGAAGGGACAGTGGGACGATTATTATATTTATTTATTTATTTAAAATACAACTTGGTTTAATTCTTTCAGTGTGTGTATTTGTACTGTTTGAACATTTTGAGCACAATTACAACAATATCACGATAATAATGAGAACCGTGATAATTTTGGTCACAATAACCATGATATGAAATTTTCATATGGTTCCATCTCTGATACACAGCACATGTGTTCTGTCCTGCTCTTATTATGGGATGGCCCAGTTGTAGGTTCTCCCTGATGTGAGCTGGAACAGACTGGGCTGAACAACATGACTTTAACACTGTAGCACAATGACGACCACTCATCTACTGCCACTTTGGAGTTATGGATATAAATATTATAAACATGAGAAATCTGTTCCCTCCTTTATCCCAAACGTCAGATTGGACGGAGAAAAGAACAGAACAAACACACTTCCAATGACAATAAACTACATGTGTTTGGTAAAGCTTTGGTCTGATCTCTGTGGATGAAAGTAAGTCCACGAGGAAGTCCAACAACTGTTAGAACAGCAGTTTAATGGGTTTTATGTGAATTATTTAGTGAATGGAACTTTTTGGGCTCATCTCAGACAATAATCTGATAGATTTCTTTGAATATATGTAGAGTTCAGTACATGCACCGAATGCTTTTGTTCCAAGACCACAGAGGAACTGAACCAATAAAACAGCAGCAGTGTGTGTGTGTGTCAAGGTTATTATCGTTGATGAAAACTAATGAAATGACCAAAACTAGAATTGTAAAAACATTTTCATTAACTGAAACAAATACAAACTATAATTAAAAGAAAAAAAAACATACCTAACTGAAACTGTATTGTGTGTTTACTAAACTAACTAAAACGGATAAAAATTCTGGATCAAATTCCCTTCGTTTTCATCTTTGTCAATGTCAGATTGATGTTCAATGGATTTCTTTGTCTCTCTCAGTTTTCTGTGCTGTCTCCATACGACACTTTTTGCTCCGTCACTTGTGTTCACTTGTGGTTTCCAGTCGTCTTCTGGTCCCCACTCTACCTGGAAACATGGAGACTAAAGCAGCAGAGTCCTGTCTGGGATTGATTTGAATAGGAGCACAGAGAAGAAGAGAAAAGAGACCACTGAACTACAACTGAACTACAACTGAACTACAACTAAACTACAACTGAACTACAACTAAACTACAACTAAACTACAACTGAACTACAACTGAACTACAACTAAACTACAACTGAACTACAACTAAAATACAACTGAACTACAACTGAACTACAACTGAACTACAACTGAACTACAGCTAAACTACAACTGAACTACAACTAAACTACAACTGAACTACAACTGAACTACAACTGAACTACAACTGAACTACAACTAAACTACAACTGAACTACAACTAAACTACAACTGAACTACAACTGAACTACAACTAAACTACAACTGAACTACAACTGACCTACAACTGAACTACAACTGAACTACAACTAAACTAAACTACAACTGAACTACAACTGACCTACAACTGACCTACAACTGAACTACAACTAAACTAAACTACAACTGAACTACAACTGACCTACAACTGAACTACAACTAAACTACAACTAAACTACAACTGAACTAAAACTGAACTACAACTAAACTAAACTACAACTGAACTACAACTGAACTACAACTGAACTACAACTAAACTACAGCTGAACTACAACTGAACTACAACTGAACTACAACTAAGCATTTAGAAAAAAAACAACTAATAATAATAATAATAACTAACTAAACTAATAAAAACTATCAAGCCTGCTCTAAAAACGAATGAAAACGAACTGAATTAGAAAAAAAAAAAGTCCAAACTAAATAAAACTAAACTACAATGAAAAATCCAAAACCATTGTAACCTTGGTGTGTGGACTGAATCCACAGTTTACTGGTTTCCATCTGCTGTATACTCAGTTTACTGGTTTCCATCTGCTGTATACTCAGTTTACTGGTTTCCATCTGCTGTATGACTCTCCCTCTCTCTGTGTACGTTAACGCTGTGCTCTGCTGAACTGGAATGTATGACCTCATCCTTTTTCCTTTGCTTTCGACTGGATCCACCGCAGACAGGAACATCATACAGAGTTAACTGGTTTGAACACATTTAAAGATGCTTACATTTTCTATTTGGAGTTCTCTGTCAGTGGAACATATGGCTTTGAGAATGTTCTAGTTTTCACCTTAAGGGCATAAAGACACTTCCTCATTGTGTTCTGATGTTGTAGATGGTTCTAGTAATAGAACTGGGACTGAAATGAAACCATCTGACACGTGCTGAATTAGTGGATTAGTTTTTATTAAAATAGTTTGGTTTAATTTCAGATAAAGGCTGGACAGATGGTGTGGTACGTGTTTCACATTTACAAAAGTGTGTCAGTGTTTTATTTCGCCTGATCAGTGTGTGTGTTGGATGGATCTGGACAGGATATGAAGAGCACATGTTCCACAGGATGGACGTGAACTCAAACAGGTTCAGCAGTTCAACAGTTAGCACACACACTATCAACAGCTGTAGTTACCCTCAACTGTCCTCATCCAAAAGGTGCAGAGTCTGTCAACCCAAACAAACCTGTATGTGTACAGTCTGACATGGAGCAGATCACACAATGTTCCAGCACAAAGCTCTGAAACCGAAAGGATACTCAGCTTCATATATTATCAGTTTGGCTGATGCTGAAGTTGAAGCAGATACTGAGGTCAACAAAGCAAAAGGGCCTTCAGGACTCCCCCTGTTCAGTGGAAAATATTATTAGGTTCATTGCCTTTACATCTGTATTTAATATGTACCTAAATACCTGAAAATGTTTATTTAATAGCACAATATTGCTCCTGTTGATTACTAATTTATATACATATACCAGTGGTGTTTAGTGTCAGACTGCAGTGGAAGCTCCTCTGACCCTAAAATGACTCCCATTAAATGCTCAGATCTGTTCAGTTGTTTTCATTTCATTGACTCCAAATGTGTTGGAACACGTTCATCTCTCAGACCAGTTGGTTCAGAATCAGTTTGATCCCAGATCAGTGGACTGGATGTTGTTCACTTCTCCTCCATTCCCGTGTCTGTGTTTGTTCATTCCATCTCTGCTCAGTGCATTTGTCCGTAGGCGCTCAGCGTCCATGCACTTCAATGGGACTGAGTGGAACTGCTGGAAAAACCACTACAGACTGGACCAGCACTGGACAAAGGACACCGTGTCGTCCCGCCCCCGGAGATGCCGAGCATCCGGGGGCGAACGGAGCCGTGGGTGGAGCTTAGCCAGGCCGGACGCCGAGCTTCTGCGTGCCGATCGGAGGACAGGTCCGAAGGCTGAATGCGGTTTGATTGACAGCTGTTTTCAGATCTGCTCCTTCACTGACACAGTTCAGTTTAATACCGTCACACATTCTGCTGGGAAATCACAGAAACCAAATGAACTGTTCATTTACTGACCTGAAAGAAAACACAACCACTGGAATAACTGGTACACTGGACTGAATTTCAGCGTTTTCTTGTTTACTTGGTACAATAAAGAAACTGAGCATTTTCTGAAAAAGGAACAGAGGACGAATTCATTCATTCATTCATTTTCTGAACCCGCTTTATCCTCACGAGGACGAATTTATGTTTAAATAAGTTGACTTTTTTTTTTAATGTAAGCCGACAATGAGGACACACGAATATAAAGTCCAGTGACATTAGCCTCTGGCCTCATCCCTGTCTACTCCGTTTTTAGACCAAAAATAGGACCAAGTGTCCTGTGGTCCAACCGCAGATTTAAAGACATTAACTGACATTCATTTGACCTTTCCAGATCATCTTAGGTCAAAGGTTTGTGTCATCAGTAGAGTCATGATACCAGTATGGCTGTGTATCAGCAAGAATCTGGTGATACGATACAAATCCCAATACTAGGATCACAATACGATATATCACAATATATCATGATACTGTTAAAAAGGCAATTTTTTGTTTGTTTCTTTTTTTTAAAAGATTATTTCCTGGAAGAATTGAATTACTCCAGAAATACGTGCAAATACTAAAAACATTTTTATTTGATCCCAACAGGATCTAATGTTCTATCACAATTTTTTTCTAATCCTCCTCATTTCCGAAGGAATGAACATCTGCCTCTCAGACAGTAAAAGGTGCTTTTAGGATGATTCAAAAACCAGTATTTAATAAAACAGTGTTAAGTAATAATAAATAAAATATAAACTATAAAGAAAAACAAAAAAACAAAAATGAACCTCTGCCATATCTGCATTTGAATAAATACCTGAAAATATCGGTACAGTACTTTTTAATATCGATACAGTATTGTGAAATGAAATATCGTGATATATTGCAGAACCGATATTTTCTAACAGCCTTAGATACTAGTATATTTCATCATATTGCACATGCTGTTAACGCTGTGTATGAGGTTGGTCAGTAGTTTTTCCTCAGGTGTGTCCAACCCCAGTCATATGTCATCTAGTCTGTTGGTCTGTCTGGGATCACTCACCTGAATCACTTCCCTCAGTCAACAGTTTGGAAGTGTACTCCACCATAAACACCGTCTGTTTGTTTACAGATAAACAGACGTTTCTGTGTTTGTTGCAGCTGCATCCATACTGTGTGGATTCCCACAATGCACTTCATAAACAAAATTTCCGAAAAGGCCTGAGTGACATATTGGTTTGGTCTGTAAACAAACAGATGTCTTGTGATGGAGTGCGCTTCGAAGTTGTTCACCGTGAGGGAAGTGGTTCAGGTGTGTAATCTCAGACAGACTAAGGGATTCCTGATACTTATGCCACGTTTCCACTACGTGGAACCAGCTCGGCTTGGCTTGGCTCAGTATTCCTGCAGACCGTTTCTATTACAGGATACTACTGACTTTAGAGTACCTGGTCGTCATAGCGATACGGCGCATTACTTCTGTGTCGTCTGCTCAGAGAGTTACTGATAAACTCACCCGTTGCGTGTTGTCTCGTCTGATTTTTTACGTCGTCCACCAAAGACTGAATCTCCTGGACCAACCCTGGTGTAGTTTTGGGCTGTTATCATGTGGATTAATGTCCCCACAGATTTACTGTCCACTAACGCATCTGTTTTTTGTAAAACGGCGGGTCACAGAGAAAACTGTCTGACCAATCAGTGGTCTGCAGTGTTTATATGTCACGGTTTAGTATCGCCTGGAACCTCGGCAGAGGTGATACCAAAAAACTAGTACCAGGTACCAGATTCCAGGTCCTTTTTTGTAATGGAAATGCAAAAAGGTCGAGTTGAGTCGAGCCGATACCACGCAGTGGAAACGGGGCATTAGACTCTGACTGGGGTTGGACAGATCTGAGGAAAAATGAGTGACCAATGTCATACGCTGCTTTAAGGAAAACTTCTTGCAGAACTGACTGTTTTGTGTCTGGATTTGTCCTTTCAAGGTCACCCAAGGTCAAAGGTCATGGCACCAAATCAAAGCCCATATCGATGGCCAAAAAACAAAACCTCCTATCTGCAAATTTTTAGATTCTGAGTTTTCACATTAAATGGTGAGAAGCATAAATACCTAGTGTGTATCGTTAACACATAATACAGAACGAGAGTCTGAGAACAGTAGAATATGCTTGGATATCTTTAATAAAGATCATACTATAATAAAAATAAATTTATTTTTTTTTGTTTCCTCAAAAAAGTGATTTTTTCACATAGGAGGTTTTGTATTCTGGCCATCGATATGTGACTTCCTATCTATTATCAATAATTATATCAATCTCTTCAACTGTTTTAAACTTAAAGCACTTTGAAATGTATCCCATTATAAACCAAAGGGGATTTGGGACATTTAAAAATTTCATTTAAAAAACTCCAAAATTAATATTTTCCAATTCTTTGAACAAACTTGTTAGATCTTACCCCAAAGATGTTCCACAACAAATGTCAAGTCATTCTGACAAAAGGTTTCAGAGGAGAAGATTCTGGAATAATTGTTTGCAGAAAAGTCCATCAGACCTTCAGCTGTTTTACTAAAAAACAGAGATCACTTCCTCCACTACTGCACTGACGCACACATATCCTCAAATGTTAATGACAAATGCATTTTTCTTCCCAAACACCGTCATTATGCATCTGGTTTGTCCATGTTACTGTGAAATGTGCTCACAGCTCTTCTTTGTGTCTGTGTTCATATTAAATCAGTCTCAGTGAATCCAAAGGAACTTTGTGTTGGTAAATGACAGTTCTGCAAATGGACAGGATTTCAGTTCTGTTCAACATGTTGATGCTCATATGAACTATGTTTTCAGATCAAAAATGTCCAATTTCAGCACAATTAATGCTGTATTTTCATGTCACAAATGGACAAGTTCTATTTGAACTGAACTGACCAGCATTGGTCTGTCATCACACTCCTGCACCTGGTTCGCCAGCTATCTAAACAACCGAGTTCAGCAAGTGAAGACTGAAAACATCTTGTCTGACCCTCTCACGATCACTAAAGGGGTGCCCCAAGGCTCCATCCTGGGCCCAACCCAGGAAAAAAAAACAACAAACAAACTTACTAATCAAAAATATCTGCTGAGTTGACAGAGACAATCCCAATCCATAAAAGACATGACAAACTCTGAGTCTGAAACTGCAGCACTGTGGTTCTGTTTGTGTCACATGTTCACTGTGGTCAGTTTCAGATGCTGCAGCTCTTTCATAATTCATAGTTTCAGTTCCTGTTTGTTCAGTATTAATTGTCCTCCTTGTAAATCCCAGCTGGACTGACTGGACAGATCCTGAGCCTTTGTGCAGTAATCTACACCTGGATTTACTGCCTCTGTCCACAATAATACACATTATATAGACTAAATGTTTAATAAAAATAATGTTTATATGCAACATAGTATAGCAAACTATTACATGATCAAAAATTAATTTTAGCAAAAACAAAGTCTCTGTTTTGAATGTCTGGGGTCTCCAGAAATGTGTGATGTTAAAATGGGGTCAGGTTGGAACCACTGGGTTAATCCCTAGTTTTATGTTTGGCGTATGGCACTTTGGCCAGCTGTAAAGTTCTTCAAGTGCATTAGAAATGCAGTTGGTATGGTAACGGAGGCCCAGACATGTCAGCAGATGATTCTTCACCTCCAACCCCTCCCTCTCTCACATACACAGCTTTGTTTGTTGAAGCCAAGGTGACGAACATGTACAAACCTGAGTGTTCGCTCACATTTCAAACCCGCTGATATCATAAAACAAACCCGGGATGTTTCAGAATTAGTCTGTGTTGGTGTTGAAGCAGAGCTGACAGATGAACAGAAACATTTCCATCAGTGTGTGTTCATGTGGGTTCAACAGTGACCAACATGTACGGACAGAAATGTGTGGAAAAGCTTTGAGTTGGAACATCTACTCTTCTACGTCCGTTGGTTTGTGTCAGTGTTAAAGGGGTTCCCGTCGTCCTCTTTACTGGGGTTTGCTTCTGTGAACTCATGATGACAGAGCTCAGACTTCAAAAGGCCTTTGGACCTAAATGGAGTCCAGGTTCCATTCCTGTCCAGGTCTGGGCTGTGGTCCTCAGACCAGTGCAGCAGGTTTACACAGGTGTTGAACGAGGCTCGAAGAGTTCTGGATTTTCATTCTAGTTTAGTTTGATTTAGTTTTGACTTTTTTTTCTTTAATTCAGTTCATTTTAATTTTTTTTAGAGCGGATTTGATAGTTTTTATTAGTTTTAATTTTTTTCTAAATGCTTAGTTTTAGTTTTAGTTTAGGTTTTTTTCTAAATGACTACGTCACACCTCCACAGGGTCACGTTCAACACACTGTTTACCTCCAAATGGTGCAATTAAGGCTCTGATGAGAGGTTCTTGGGCTGTTTGATTGGCACTGACCCTGTCCACGTGGACCAATGACAGAACACACACGCCTACACACTAACACTGGTGTTTGCAAACTTTTTCAACAAACATTTCAGTTTCACCAAGAAGAAACTCAGTGTCTCTGCCAAGGTTACAATAGTTCTGGATTTTTCATTCTGGTTTAGTTTTATTTAGTTTTGACTTTTTTTCTCTAATTCAGTTCGTTTTAATTCGCTTTTAGAGCAGGTTTGATAGTTTTTATTAGTTTTCATTTTTTTCTAAATGCTTAGTTGTAGTTTAGTTTTAGTTTAGTTTAGTTTAGTTTAGTTTAGTTTTAGTTTTAGTTTTAGTTTCGTTTTAGTTTTAGTTGTAGTTCAGCTGTAGTTTAGTTGTAGTTCAGTGGTCTCTTTTCTCTTCCTCTCTGTCGTCGTATTCAAATCAATCCCAGACAGGACTCTGCTGCTTCAGTCTCCATGTTTCCAGGTAGAGTGGGGACCAGAAGACGACTGGAAACCACAAGTGAACACAAGTGACGGAGCAAAAAGTGTCGTATGGAGACACTAGCTAAAATTGCTTAAGCAAAATAAATCGATTTCGTATCAATCGACATTGACAAAGACGAAAACAAAGGGAATTTTACCCATAATTTTTATCCGTTTTAGTTACTTTTGTAAACACACAATACAGTTTCAGTTAGTTATGGGGTTTTTTTTCTTTTAATTATAGTTTTTATTTATTTCAATTTACGAAAATGTTTTTACAATTCTCGTTTTTGTCATTTCGCTAGTTTTCATTAATAATTGTATTGTATGTATCTTTACTTAGATGGGACAGTGCACATGAATGAACACATTTATACGTTCCATTTCAGTATAAACATGTAAATATGCCAGAGTTAGCACCAATGCTAATTTTCATCCGCAGTCCCCACATAATAAACAACAGAGATCCGTGCAAAACAAAACAAAACAGTGGAATAAGTACAGTCCAGTTCAGTACACTATAATATAGGACATGTGAAGAACTCTAACCTTGGGGTTGAACAGAAGGAACTGCAGACACCACTGTTCTCAACACTGGGATTTTACTTTGTTATTATTGTTAAAAGTCAGTTCAGTTAAATGACAATTATCTCAAGGCACTTTACAGAGCCCATGTCCTGACCCTAACCCTGACCTTTAAACCTATTAATATGTTGGAATAGTTGGTGTAAAATGCAGTTTGTCATCCCGTCATGGTCGTCAGATCTGCTGTATGGACAAGCCGTGGCTCTGGGTGTTCATGGGTTAAATAATGGACCCCTTCCACTGTCAGATAAAAACCCCTCACACACAGCGCAGATTTACGACTGTCCATGACACTGAGGCCTTTAGAGCAGGACAGCACATCTGCACTGAGACCCCCCCACCCCAGAGGCTATAACTCACCTGCATCTGCTCCAGGAATTACACAGATCCCTGAACAGTTTCAACAGGACAAGACAGTTTCACCACAATTGGGGGGTGGGGTGGGGGGCTTAATATCAAATACCACATTAGCCCTGATTTTCTGATGCAACAAGATGTTCTAAACACTCCTGTGTCATTTTTGGGAAATTTTCATCCAACCCCCCCACCCCCCCTACCCCAAAAATTCCTTTTTTAAGTCAATAAATCTGCTCTTTCAGCTCCTCCACTCTTTTGTCCAGTTCAGTGTTTAAATCTGTTCATGATGGGACAGTTCATGGTCCTGTCGGTGCCAGACTGTATGGACACAGTACTGTGGACAAGGAACAGTCTGATGTCAAGGTCATGGTGGAGGTTAAAGGTCACTAGTTTTTTCAAACATTCAAACATTCCAACATTTAATCAAATCTGTCCTCAGTTCTGTTCCCTGTGGTTTCCTGGTGGGACCCCCCCCCCCCCCCGGCCCTTTAAAGACACATGACAGACACTGTGCAACATTCCATTTGAATTTGCCGCCATTAGTGTGGCAGGAAACAGTAGCACACATTTAGGAGGGAAACACTAACACTTCATTCATTCATTTTCTGAACCCGCTTTATCCTCACTAGGGTCATGGGGGCGGAGCCTATCCTAGATACTTATGGGTGAAGGCGGGGTTCACCCTGGACATGTGACCAGTTCATCACAGACTGAACATATAGAGGGTCTGCATGTGACGCCACCGCTAGCGGAAGTCACAGCGGGTACGCCCACTGAGTGTCAGAAAGAGGCAGATGAGTGACAGCGTTGGCTTCAGTTCTGTCTAAACTGAAGAACAATACTGAATAAAAATGGGACAGAGCTGTTGTGAGAACCCAAGCAGACATGAGGAGAACATGGAAACTCCACACAGAAAGGCTCCACCCTCATGGCCTAAAGGCTCCACCCCCATGTCCTGGTGTTGAACTGAACCCAGGTCCTTGTGTCTGTGGCTCCAGGTCTGTCCTCTGCACCCACAGGACACATTCATGTAAATGTCAGTGCTGTCAAACTACCGTCTGTTCTGTTTTCATGTCTGTGCAGAATACACAGGAAACAGTTGTGTTGAATGGGTCTGACTGAATGTCAGCTGTTTGTGGTCAGTAGATGTGTTCTGAGGACAGAACCTGAGCCCAACATTTGGAAGAACCCACATGAACAGATGAGTTCCATCTAATATGCATTTGGACCATTTGGGTGACCTTTGACCTCTAATTGGACCTTGACTCTACACCTTTTGTAGTGCACAGCACTGAAGACATGACATGTCTGACAAAAAAAAATTGAAGAGCCCAGCATGAGCAGACTGACACATTGTACTACAGAAGGTTTGAAAGTTGACTAAAACACCACGTTTTCAGGGTTGAAAAAGTAATTTTCAGGGTGGGGGGGTGGGGGTTGGGCTTGATTTGAAATTTTTTCACATTTTTGTATTCCCAAGACATGGGAGCATTAGAAAATCTGGGCTAAATTGAATCTGAACATTTTCCTGAAATAAGCCCCCCCCCACACACACACACACACCACCACCACCACACACACACACACACACACACACACACACACACACACCACAATGAATAAGAGGAGACCCCCTGATGGACACTAATACCAGGTCTGGTTTGATCTGAGGAACTCTGCCTGGGTTCTTCTGAGGGTCTTGGATGGGATTTGCACTTGGACCCACTCAGGTTTTATTATTACTACTTTATTATTTTGTTAGAATGCTTTTCTTTTTGTTCTACAGGAAATGACCGCTCCAGTGTTCGGTGACTCTGTGTTTCCATACGGTCATTTTCTAACCCCTCTGACTCCTGGCAGACACATTTTCTCCCAAACACAAACACAGTCCATTAGGAGGGTTTCCATATTAAAATAAAATCCATCACCTATCCACCTGTTTTCTTCCATAAACCTGCATCTGCAGCAGTAGAGCAGTAGGTGGACCAGTGTTCAGAGGGTAGAGTGTGTGCAGACGTATGACAGGATGTAGAACAGGGCTGTCAAACATGCCCCCCCCCAAAGGTTCCAGTCCCACCCCTGGGATGAATTTCCAAAGTGTATAAATTCCACAGTCCAGGCTGTGGAACTCATGTTAGTGTGGGTTCCACATCCAGACCAATCTGATCTACAGTCCAATAATAACAGCAGAAGAACCCACACAGAAGAACCACTGCAGATTTACTACTGGGTTGGATGGAAAAAATAATATTACATTATGTCTGTAAATAATGACAACTGCAAATGTTTGTCTTTGTTTTAGTGCAAAAAATAACATTAAATTATGAAAATATTGATATTTACAAACTATCCTGTAACAATAAAATGTGAATAAGCCAAAAAAAAAAAAAAAAATCTTGACTTAAGCCAAAAAAAAATCTTGAATTAAGACAAAAAATAAAAAATAATAAAATCTTGAATTATGCCAAAAAAAAAAACCAAAAAAAAAAATCTTGAATTAACAACTTCAAATGTTTGTCTTTGTTTTAGTGCAAAAAATCACATTAAATTGTGAAACTATTTCCATTTCCAAACTCTCCTGTACCAATAAAATGTGACTAACCTGAACAAATGTGTCCAACCTGAAATGTCTGTATTAAATTCAGTCCAGTTTGAACTCTTTTCTTCCTGTTCCTCAGTGTTTAGTGTCTTTGGAGATCTCACCCAGAATGCACATGGACTAATGAGAAGTGGAGGAAGAAGACTGAGAAAATTACACTGATTTTTCTGAAGAAATTTCCGTTTTTTCAGGTTTTTCAGATTCAGATTCAGATCCAGTTTTATTAATTGTCATTCAACAAAAACATCCCAGATGCTGTTACAGAACGAAATAGCAAAATGCACAGCATGAAAATAAAAACACAGAAAAAAGATCCTAAAAACACCAACTAAAAACAACCCATATATATGATAAAATATTAAAAACTGCACTAAAAATAAATAAATAGTTAGCGAAGATCAAAAAGAAATATTGCACGATGGATGGGTCCCTATTGCACCTATTATTGCCCATTCTGTGTTTCACTTCATCTTATGGCTGTTGGATAAAAACTATTTACAAATCTGGCATTTTTGCACCTCAGGCTCTGGAAGTGTTTCCCTGAGGGCAGGAGGGAAAACAGTTGGTCGGAGAGGTGGGAGGTGTCTCTACACTGTAAAAAAAAAAAAAAAAAAAAAAAAAACTGTAAAAAAAAAAACAACAGTATTATTCCGGCAGCAGGGGCGCCGAAAAAATACTGTTAAATAACAGAAAATAACCATCTCATAAAAATACGTTAATTTTCCATAATTCAAACACAGTTTTTTGCTCTAACTTTACATGAGATTTTGCTTCTTTTTTTTTTTTTGGACTTTTTAATGTTTAATAAAGAATATTTACATGTATTAAAACAATCCAATTCCCTATAAATATATATATAAATAATTTTCAGTGAGACTCAGTTGTCCAATCCACTGATAAAAACTGTATTTGGACAGTTTATCAGTGCTTATACATGTTATACATTCACAAAAATACATTTATTCAACATTTTTGTTGTGAAACTGTAATTACACAAGATATTTGCCAATTAACAAACAAGTCTGGTTCAACTGACAGAACTAATACTTATTTTATGGTTAATTGTCAGTTTTAATATTTTTTTTTTTACAGTATTAAACTTTAAATTAACAGTTTAATCTCATAAATAGAAAAGAAATATGTGTGAAATGATGATACATTTGCAAATGTATTTTAACTGTATTTTTCTGTGAAAAAAAAAAAAAACCAATCTTTTAAAAAAAAGAAAATTTTCTGGTTATTCAGTTCCAGTTTTTTCATGTCATTTTACATTTGACATGTAAAATCACAGTCTGTTTTTGTCATTTCATTGATATTTTCCTGTATCTGAAAAATACAGGAAAAATCTGTCAAATAAACAGTGAAAGTTCTGTTCAATTACAGATTTTTTTTTTTTTTTGCAGTGTAACAATACCCCTCACCCAATACATCTTTTTTATTTGAATAGTTTATAAAAGTAAGTATTTTCATGATTTAATGTTTTTTTTCACTCAAACACACAAACATTCTGAGTGGTCATTATTTACAGTTCATTTTGTTCTTCTTTTCCGGGTTGGGTCCACTGCAGATCAGATCAGACTGAATGTGGAACCTGACAGGACAGGAGTTTGCTGTGGGCTGTTTGGAACGGGACTGACGTCTGTGTTCCAGCAGACACATGAGTCATGTAGAGCAGCTCCAGACTCCATGTTCTAACCCAGCAGAGGAAACCGTCTGCTGTGGGAGCTGACTGGTGGAAAGTCCAGCTCACACTCACACTCAGACATCATCAGCCCCGAACCCAGCAGAGTCACGTTGAAACTGCTTTTACCGACTCTGTGGAAAACTATGGGATCTGTCATGAATTAGCTTAGCCGAGGGAAAAAGTGAACATGCCGGAGCCCCCCCCACCCCCCCCTCTGTGGGGTTTGTGGTGGGCCTTTAAGACCACTATGAAAAACCACACTTCTCTTCCAGTAAATTCAAACTGTTCCAACATGCAGTGTTTCGAATCCCCCAAACCTCCACAGGAAAAGTCTGCGTTCCAGCTCTGAGGCCAACTGGACTGGACTAGAGCTGGACTAGAGCTGGACTGGACTAGAGCTGGACTAGAGCTGGACTGGACTAGAGCTGGACTAGAGCTGGACTGGACTAGAGCTGGACT
>NC_043977.1:58307366-58329866 GCF_902148855.1 Sphaeramia orbicularis | reverse complement strand
AAAAAAGGAAAGAAAAAAAGAAACAAGAAAACTGTCCACCACAAAGGACATTCCATAAAAATGTTAAAAACTGCATCTGAAAAAACTGTTGCATCAGGATGTTTCTGATATAGGCACTCATTTAATTAAAAAAAAAAAAAAAAGCTTGTACTTTGCTGACATTTCCTGGGTCTGAGGAGGACACTGCTGCAAAAACGTGAAAAAAAGATACCATATATCTATATAATCTATTCACCATGAATCATAACCAGAACAACCCAGAGCTAAAACACATGTTCTGACAGAGGAAATTCCAAATTGACATGACTTCCTGTGTTGGACTTAACCCACTTCTGGGATGTCCAGGGGGCGGAGCCTGAGACGGGGGATGAGTATTTTCCCTTCATGACGTTTGAGGCTTCCTTCAGACCTACTGCGTTCTCATCCCTCTAGGGCCCAGGTGTCAAACTGCCCCCCCCCCCAAAGGCTCCAATCTGGTCCACAGCAGAGGTTGCGCTAGACATTTTTATTGTCCATCATTTTGACGGACAGGGTCATAAAAATTCCGTCATAACATATTATTATCCGTTCTTTCAAATGCGTATTTTTTTTAATGATAATGAGATATATTTAGTAGTATTTAATGTTCAAAAACATCTCAGTGATGCAGCAGCTGTAGTTGCTGCTGGCTGATAAACCAACGTGATATCACCACTGGCATAATTACATACGTCACTTTGAACTGGTGTGTTCTCTGTAGACATTCTAGGCTTTCCTTGTGTTTGTTCACACACTGTCCAATCCCATGAACTGAGGGTTCGGGTTCAGGTTCTGTCAAACTCATTTTAGTTCAGTTCCACATTAAACCAAATTTGATCTGAAATGGGCTGGACCAGTGAAACAATAACAGAATAATATATAAATAATGTCAACTCCATACTTTCTTCTATGTTTTAAAAAAGTAAAATTATGCAATGAAAATGTTTACATCAGCCAACTATCCTTTAAAACAAGGTGAATAACATGAACAAACTGAAATTCTTAAGAAAACTAAGTGCAATTTTAACAATATTCTGTCTCAGTTTATCATTTACACGTGTACTTTACATCTTACAGATCACAGTGGATCTACAAATACATGAAACATCTAATAAAGAGGCAGAATACTGGTAAACTTACATTTCAGATATTTCAAGTTTTTCATATTTGTTCAGGTTATTCCTGTTTTTTTGTGAAATGATAGTTTTTTTTAGTGTAAATACAGTAAAATGACATAAAAATGCTTACATTTAAAAGAGAAACATTTGGAGTTGTGAGTATTTATAAGTTATTATGATAGTATTTTAATGATCCGACCCACTTGAGATTAAATTGGTCTGAATGTGGAACTTAAACTGAAATGATTCATTTCTTCAGTGTAATTTTTGCATTTCACAAATTAATCCCACGGGCCAGACTGGACCCTTTGGTGGGCCGGATTTGGCCCCCGGGCCGCATGTTTGACACCTGTGGGTTCTGTGAAGCACGGATCTGGAAACAAATGGACATGCCATCAAATAACACATGAAAGGTAGAACGTGTGTACAGAGAACACACCAAAGGAAAGAAGAACTGCAGGATTCCTTACTTGTCTGTCATCCTTCACCGCATCAGTTCCTCTTTTTTCACTGTGTTTATCAGTGCCATCACATTTACTGGACTGGAAAGAACTGAGCAGACTGGGCTGTGTGCACAGTTTGGACTGAAGGAGCATCCAATTTAGACTGAAGACAGAGAAACGAAGACACAAGACTGGACACACTGAGTAATATGAACACTGACACCAACTGGACAGGAGGGGTACTACAGCTGGACTAACTGGACAGGGTCTACTACAGCTGGACTAACTGGACAGGGTCTACTACAGCTGGACTAACTGGACAGGGTCTACTACAGCTGGACTAACTGGACAGGGTCTACTACAGCTGGACTAACTGGACAGGGTCTACTACAGCTGGACTAACTGGACAGGGTCTACTACAGGTGGACTAACTGGACAGGGTCTACTACAGCTGGACTAACTGGACAGGGTCTACTACAGCTGGACTAACTGGACAGGGTCTACTACAGGTGGACTAACTGGACAGGAGGGGTACTACAGCTGGACTAACTGGACAGGGTCTACTACAGCTGGACTAACTGGACAGGGTCTACTACAGCTGGACTAACTGGACAGGGTCTACTACAGGTGGACTAACTGGAGAGGGTCTACTACAGGTGGACTAACTGGACAGGGTCTACTACAGCTGGACTAACTGGACAGGGTCTACTACAGGTGGACTAACTGGACAGGGTCTACTACAGCTGGACTAACTGGACAGGGTCTACTACAGCTGGACTAACTGGACAGGGTCTACTACAGGTGGACTAACTGGACAGGGTCTACTACAGCTGGACTAACTGGACAGGGTCTACTACAGGTGGACTAACTGGACAGGGTCTACTACAGCTGGACTAACTGGACAGGGTCTACTACAGCTGGACTAACTGGACAGGGTCTACTACAGGTGGACTAACTGGACAGGGTCTACTACAGCTGGACTAACTGGACAGGGTCTACTACAGCTGGACTAACTGGACAGGGTCTACTACAGCTGGACTAACTGGACAGGAGGGGTACTACAGCTGGACTAACTGGACAGGGTCTACTACAGCTGGACTAACTGGACAGGGTCTACTACAGGTGGACTAACTGGACAGGGTCTACTACAGCTGGACTAACTGGACAGGGTCTACTACAGGTGGACTAACTGGACAGGGTCTACTACAGCTGGACTAACTGGACAGGGTCTACTACAGGTGGACTAACTGGACAGGGTCTACTACAGCTGGACTAACTGGACAGGACAGGGTCTACTACAGCTGGACTAACTGGACAGGGTCTACTACAGGTGGACTAACTGGACAGGGTCTACTACAGCTGGACTAACTGGACAGGGTCTACTACAGCTGGACTAACTGGACAGGGTCTACTACAGGTGGACTAACTGGACAGGGTCTACTACAGCTGGACTAACTGGACAGGAGGGGTACTACAGCTGGACTAACTGGACAGGGTCTACTACAGGTGGACTAACTGGACAGGGTCTACTACAGCTGGACTAACTGGACAGGGTCTACTACAGGTGGACTAACTGGACAGGGTCTACTACAGCTGGACTAACTGGACAGGAGGGGTACTACAGCTGGACTAACTGGACAGGGTCTACTACAGGTGGACTAACTGGACAGGGTCTACTACAGCTGGACTAACTGGACAGGGTCTACTACAGCTGGACTAACTGGACAGGAGGGGTACTACAGCTGGACTAACTGGACAGGGTCTACTACAGCTGGACTAACTGGACAGGGTCTACTACAGGTGGACTAACTGGACAGGGTCTACTACAGGTGGACTAACTGGACAGGGTCTACTACAGCTGGACTAACTGGACAGGGTCTACTACAGCTGGACTAACTGGACAGGGTCTACTACAGGTGGACTAACTGGACAGGGTCTACTACAGCTGGACTAACTGGACAGGGTCTACTACAGGTGGACTAACTGGACAGGGTCTACTACAGCTGGACTAACTGGACAGGGTCTACTACAGGTGGACTAACTGGACAGGGTCTACTACAGCTGGACTAACTGGACAGGGTCTACTACAGCTGGACTAACTGGACAGGGTCTACTACAGGTGGACTAACTGGACAGGGTCTACTACAGCTGGACTAACTGGACAGGGTCTACTACAGGTGGACTAACTGGACAGGGTCTACTACAGCTGGACTAACTGGACAGGGTCTACTACAGGTGGACTAACTGGACAGGGTCTACTACAGCTGGACTAACTGGACAGGGTCTACTACAGCTGGACTAACTGGACAGGTCTACTACAGGTGGACTAACTGGACAGGGTCTACTACAGCTGGACCTAACTGGACAGGGTTCTACTACAGCTGGCTAACTGGACAGGGTCTACTACACGGTGGACTAACTGACAGGTGCACTACAGCTGGACTACTGGACAGGAGGGTTACTACAGCTGGACTAACTGGACAGGGGTCTACTACAGCTGACTAACTGGACAGGGTCTACTACAGGGTGACTAACTGGACAGGGTCTACTACAGCTGGACTAACTGGACAGGGTCTACTACAGCTGGACTAACTGGACAGGGTCTACTACAGCTGGACTAACTGGACAGGGTCTACTACAGCTGGACTAACTGGACAGGGGTCTACTACAGCTGGACTAACTGGACAGGGTCTACTACAGGTGGACTAACTGGACAGGGTCTACTACAGTGGACTAACTGGACAGGGTCTACTACAGCTGGACTAACTGGACAGGTCTACTACAGGTGGACTAACTGGACAGGGTCTACTACAGCTGGACTAACTGGACAGGGTCTACTACAGCTGGACTAACTGGACAGGGTCTACTACAGGTGGACTAACTGGACAGGGTCTACTACAGCTGGACTAACTGGACAGGGTCTACTACAGCTGGACTAACTGGACAGGGTCTACTACAGCTGGACTAACTGGACAGGGTCTACTACAGGTGGACTAACTGGACAGGGTCTACTACAGCTGGACTAACTGGACAGGGTCTACTACAGCTGGACTAACTGGACAGGAGGGGTACTACAGCTGGACTAACTGGACAGGGTCTACTACAGCTGGACTAACTGGACAGGGTCTACTACAGGTGGACTAACTGGACAGGGTCTACTACAGCTGGACTAACTGGACAGGGTCTACTACAGGTGGACTAACTGGACAGGGTCTACTACAGCTGGACTAACTGGACAGGGTCTACTACAGGTGGACTAACTGGACAGGGTCTACTACAGCTGGACTAACTGGACAGGGTCTACTACAGGTGGACTAACTGGACAGGGTCTACTACAGGTGGACTAACTGGACAGGGTCTACTACAGCTGGACTAACTGGACAGGGTCTACTACAGCTGGACTAACTGGACAGGGTCTACTACAGGTGGACTAACTGGACAGGGTCTACTACAGCTGGACTAACTGGACAGGAGGGGTACTACAGCTGGACTAACTGGACAGGGTCTACTACAGGTGGACTAACTGGACAGGGTCTACTACAGCTGGACTAACTGGACAGGGTCTACTACAGGTGGACTAACTGGACAGGGTCTACTACAGCTGGACTAACTGGACAGGGTCTACTACAGCTGGACTAACTGGACAGGAGGGGTACTACAGCTGGACTAACTGGACAGGGTCTACTACAGCTGGACTAACTGGACAGGGTCTACTACAGGTGGACTAACTGGACAGGGTCTACTACAGGTGGACTAACTGGACAGGGTCTACTACAGCTGGACTAACTGGACAGGGTCTACTACAGGTGGACTAACTGGAGAGGGTCTACTACAGGTGGACTAACTGGACAGGGTCTACTACAGCTGGACTAACTGGACAGGGTCTACTACAGCTGGACTAACTGGACAGGGTCTACTACAGGTGGACTAACTGGACAGGGTCTACTACAGCTGGACTAACTGGACAGGGTCTACTACAGGTGGACTAACTGGACAGGGTCTACTACAGGTGGACTAACTGGACAGGGTCTACTACAGCTGGACTAACTGGACAGGGTCTACTACAGGTGGACTAACTGGACAGGGTCTACTACAGGTGGACTAACTGGAGAGGGTCTACTACAGGTGGACTAACTGGACAGGGTCTACTACAGCTGGACTAACTGGACAGGGTCTACTACAGCTGGACTAACTGGACAGGGTCTACTACAGCTGGACTAACTGGACAGGGTCTACTACAGGTGGACTAACTGGACAGGGTCTACTACAGCTGGACTAACTGGACAGGGTCTACTACAGCTGGACTAACTGGACAGGGTCTACTACAGCTGGACTAACTGGACAGGGTCTACTACAGGTGGACTAACTGGACTAACTGGACAGGGTCTACTACAGCTGGACTAACTGGACAGGGTCTACTACAGCTGGACTAACTGGACAGGGTCTACTACAGGTGGACTAACTGGACAGGGTCTACTACAGGTGGACTAACTGGACAGGGTCTACTACAGCTGGACTAACTGGACAGGGTCTACTACAGGTGGACTAACTGGACTAACTGGACAGGGTCTACTACAGGTGGACTAACTGGACAGGGTCTACTACAGCTGGACTAACTGGACAGGGTCTACTACAGCTGGACTAACTGGACAGGGTCTACTACAGCTGGACTAACTGGACAGGGTCTACTACAGGTGGACTAACTGGACAGGGTCTACTACAGCTGGACTAACTGGACAGGGTCTACTACAGGTGACTAACTGGACAGGGTCTACTACAGCTGGACTAACTGGACAGGGTCTACTACAGGTGACTAACTGGACAGGGTCTACTACAGCTGGACTAACTGGACAGGGTCTACTACAGGTGGACTAACTGGACAGGGTCTACTACAGGTGGACTAACTGGACAGGGTCTACTACAGGCTGGACTAACTGGACAGGGTCTACTACAGGCTGGACTAACTGGACAGGGTCTACTACAGGTGGACTAACTGGACAGGGTCTACTACAGCTGGACTAACTGGACAGGGTCTACTACAGGTGGACTAACTGGACAGGGTCTACTACAGCTGGACTAACTGGACAGGGTCTACTACAGCTGGACTAACTGGACAGGGTCTACTACAGGTGGACTAACTGGACAGGGTCTACTACAGCTGGACTAACTGGACAGGGTCTACTACAGCTGGACTAACTGGACAGGGTCTACTACAGGTGGACTAACTGGACAGGGTCTACTACAGCTGGACTAACTGGACAGGGTCTACTACAGGTGGACTAACTGGACAGGGTCTACTACAGCTGGACTAACTGGACAGGGTCTACTACAGGTGGACTAACTGGACTAACTGGACAGGGTCTACTACAGGTGGACTAACTGGACAGGGTCTACTACAGGTGGACTAACTGGACAGGAGGGGTACTACAGCTGGACTAACTGGACAGGGTCTACTACAGCTGGACTAACTGGACAGGGTCTACTACAGCTGGACTAACTGGACAGGGTCTACTACAGGTGGACTAACTGGACAGGGTCTACTACAGCTGGACTAACTGGACAGGGTCTACTACAGGTGGACTAACTGGACAGGGTCTACTACAGCTGGACTAACTGGACAGGGTCTACTACAGCTGGACTAACTGGACAGGGTCTACTACAGCTGGACTAACTGGACAGGGTCTACTACAGCTGGACTAACTGGACAGGGTCTACTACAGGTGGACTAACTGGACAGGGTCTACTACAGCTGGACTAACTGGACAGGGTCTACTACAGGTGGACTAACTGGACAGGGTCTACTACAGCTGGACTAACTGGACAGGGTCTACTACAGGTGGACTAACTGGACAGGGTCTACTACAGCTGGACTAACTGGACAGGGTCTACTACAGCTGGACTAACTGGACAGGGTCTACTACAGGTGGACTAACTGGACTAACTGGACAGGGTCTACTACAGGTGGACTAACTGGACAGGGTCTACTACAGCTGGACTAACTGGACAGGGTCTACTACAGGTGGACTAACTGGACAGGGTCTACTACAGGTGGACTAACTGGACAGGAGGGGTACTACAGCTGGACTAACTGGACAGGGTCTACTACAGGTGGACTAACTGGACAGGGTCTACTACAGCTGGACTAACTGGACAGGGTCTACTACAGCTGGACTAACTGCACAGGGTCTACTACAGGTGGACTAACTGGACAGGGTCTACTACAGCTGGACTAACTGGACAGGGTCTACTACAGCTGGACTAACTGGACAGGGTCTACTACAGGTGGACTAACTGGACAGGGTCTACTACAGGTGGACTAACTGGACCAAAACAAAGACATAAATGTGCAGTTGTCATTATTTCTGGGTTCTTCTGTTCTTATTTGACTGGTCAGGTCCACTGCAGGTCAGATCAGGCTGAATGTGGAACCTGAAAGAACAGGACTCTGACAGTGTTTGTTCCAGAGTGTGTTTCAGTCCGACTCTTCGCTCTAATACTTCTTCTTCCTCCAGCTTCTGTTCTGTGCCAAAGCTTTTCTTCTCATTCTAATCCTCTGCTCTGATACTGATATGAAATAATGACGACATGAAGGTTCGGCAGCTTCAGTCAGACTCAGTGTTCGGTCTTTAATCCTCTAATTACACCGCCTCATCAGTGAAAGGCTTAGAAGTCTGCAGTTCAGGCTGTAATTTGACTCCAGTAAATAAAGACTGAAATCCGACATTACAGATGCGACTGTAAACCTGCAGTTGGTGTTGTTGTGAATGTGGCTGATGAGGTAAAGCTGCAGAGTCACAGTAATAACAGACCTGCTTCAACCATATGCAAACACTGGTACTGGATTACATTAATGGGGCTGTAAGTTTAAAGGTTAAAGCTGGTGGATGGTAAATGACCATTTAGATTTGTTTTTGTTTTGTTTTGTTTTTTCAGCTGAAACGTTCCGAACATTTCATTTAAAACATACTGTAAACAAACAGAAGTTAGAGCAGACTTCATACTCAGTGGAATGAACACTTTCATCCAGCTGCTCTAATCATACATCCTTTGATATTAAACATTTTTACTCTTTTCATTTGCGTTCAAACCTCAGGCTGCTGCGGATTCTTCTGCAAAAGGATTTTCCCATTTGATGAAACAGAGTTTAAACGGAGCTGTGAGTCATGGAGACAGACAGATGTTTGGACAACTGTCTGGTGTGGAGCACTGAGAGGACAAAAGGACCAGTGTGGACAGAAGGACCAGTCTGAACAGGAGGACCACTGTAGACAGAAGGACCAGTGTGGACAGAAGGACCAGTTTGAACAGGAGGACCACTGTGGACGGAAGGACCAGTGTGGATGGAAGGACTAGTGTGGACGGAAGAACGGTTTGGACAGAAGGACCAGTGTGGACGGAAGGACCAAGTGAGGACAGGAGGACCAGTGTGGACAGAAGGACAGTTTGGACAGAAGGACCAGTGTGGACCAAGGACCAAGTGAGGACAGAAGGACCAGTGTGGACCAAGGACCAAGTGTGGACAGGAGGACCAGTGTGGACAGGAGGACCAGTGTGGACAGAAGGACGGTTTGGACAGAAGGACCAGTGAGGACAGAAGGACCAGTGTGTCCAGTGTGGACAGAAGGACCAGTGTGGACAGGAGGACCAGTGTGGACAGGAGGACCAGTGTGGACAGAGTGACGGTTTGGACAGAAGGACCAGTGTGGACAGGAGGACCAGTGTGGACAGAAGGACGGTTTGGACAGAAGGACCAGTGTGGACAGAAGGACCAGTGTGAATGGAAGTGAATGGGAGTCCTTCGTTTAGTTCACATAAACACTAGGGCTGTGTATCAGCAAGAATCTGGAGATACGATACAAATCACAATACTAGGATCATGATATGATATATCATGATACTGTTAAAAAGTTTTTTTTTTTTTTTTAATGATTATTTCCTTGAAGAACTGAATTCCATCATAAATCTGCACAAATACTAAACACATTTGTATTTGATCCCAACAGGATCTAATGTTCTATCACCAAATGTTCAGACTGTGTTCAAACTGAAATTCTGTTTTCCAGACATTCCAGCTGCATTTGAATAGAGTTCTTATTCATCCCTTTAGATCTGCACTGTTCCTTTTAAGCTAAATTTTTTTCTGCTTGTCTGTTTTATCTTTTTATCGGTTTTACCTACTTATCAGGTTTTTTTCTGTCTGTTTGTTTTTCTCATGCCTATGCTTTTTATTGCTTCTGCTGTGATGCTTTTAATGTTTTATGTAAAGCACTTTGAATTGTCTTGTACATGAAATGTTCTACAGAAATAAACCTGCCCTGCCTTTCAGATCCTGTTCAAATGTTCAGATTCTATGAGTTCAGAACTAACGTCAGAACAGGATTTGAGTTCAATCCCAACAAAGGAACAAACATTATTGAATAAAAGGGTGTTAAATAAGAATAAATAAAATAGAAACAAAAAACTAAAATGAACCTCCACAATATCTGCATTTGAATAAATACCTAAAAATATCGATACAGTACTTTTTAATATCGATACAGCATTGTGAAATGAAATATCACGATATATTGCAGAACCGATATTTTCTTCCAGCCCTAATAAAGACAATTACAGCTCCTTCAACAGTTCGCCTCCAGAAAACTGTGATCAGTGTTCGTTCACAGACTTGTCGGACAGTAGTTGTCAATCACAGACCAGAACCAGAGACCAGCTGGACTAAAAGGTGAACACATCTAAGCACACTCAGTCAATCAGCTGTCGAACATGTTGTTAAGAACCTCGACATAACTTGGACCACATTGCTAGTCCTCGTAAACCACCGACACCCATGTCATTCCGCTTGCACGCCCTCAGCAGATGTAATATACACAACCTAGAAACAACTTAGAATTTAGGTCGGACCACAGCCTGCAATTATGGCTCCCATTGGCTCCCATTCATGTCCATGTCACTGACAGAGCCTGGTGTCGTACAAGCTAACAGGCACCGTCAGAACGGGGATATGGCATCAAATCTGAACATGTGAACTGAAGTTTGATAATGAAAAAAACAACCTTTAACCAGATGAGACATACGACGTTATAAAACTAAAAGATTTAAAGCAGTAAGTATTTTCAGAATTTAATGTTTTGTTTTTTTTGGCACTAAAACGAAGACAAAATTTGTAGTTGTCATTATTTCTAGGTTCTTCTGTTCTTATTTCACTGGTTGGGTCCACTGCAGATCAAATCAGACTGAATGTGGAACCTGAAAGAACAGGAGTTGGAGAACCCTGATTTATGTCCAAAAAACTGATGTTGAACTACGTCTGCATGACTGATACTACTGATAGAAGCTGAACTCCATAGGGTTCTTCCACTTGGGGTGGGGGGGGTCCACTATGGTGGTTATCAAGGAGAAGAAATCCAACCACATCTGTCCGAGTTAAAGACAAAACATCAAGGAGATCCGACAGAGGCAGCGTTTGGGGTAAAACTGTTAAATCCCTGGGACTTGATTTCAGGGACATAATAATCTCCATACCTGAGACTAGAACATTTGTTTAAATAGTATTATGACAATTACGTCACTAATTTGGATCTTTGTCATGGTCAAGCAAATAAATGTAGGCAGTAAATGGTTAAAACAAAAGCTTTATCCTCACTAGGGTCACGGGGGCGGAGCCTATCCCAGCTCCTTATGGGTGAAGGCGGGGTTCTCCCTGGACATGTGACCGGTTCATCACAGACTGAACATATAGAGACGAACAAACACTGTCACATTCACACCTATGGGCGATTCAGATGAACCCATGAACCTGTCAGTGCATGTGTTTGGATGGTGGGAGGAGCCAGAGGAGCCTGAACCCACATAGACACAAGGAGAACAGGCCCCACCCCCATGGACTGGTGTAGGAATCGAACCCAGGACCTTCTGTCTGTGAGGCATCCACTGCACCAACACATCATTCAGTTCATGATAATTATCTGATTATAATGATGAGGATCTATCTGAAGATAAATGTCTCTAAGATTATTGGCTGAAATTAGTAAAAAAAAAAAACCAAACAAAAAAAAACTGGATGATTATTTGTGCTTTGAAGTGATTTGTAAAAGATTATAAAAGATAAGTAAAAGTGATGTAGAACATGCACTGAGACTAAAATGTTGTAAAAAGCCAAACAAAAACAGGCCAATATTTTTGTGCATTTTATAAAAAAACTGGCCTTTCAAACATTAAATTCATATAAAAAAAAAAATGCGTATAAAATAACATATTATCATTAGTCTAAGGACTTTGAAAAAAAAATAAAAAAATTCAAATAAAGGATGTGACCACATCTGTATGTGGTTTTCACTCCTACTGTGATATAAAATTCTACAGTGATAACCATAGCTGCTAATCCCCAGGGTAAAAAACAAAAGTATCCTGATATGATATAAAACCACAGCATATGTCAGTGATTATAGTTTTACTGTTTACCCGTACTGACTGAACAAATATGGTGCATATCACACATGTTCCTCCTTTGGTACAGACATTAGCATTAGCATTGTCAGTGATTGCTACTATCTGTTTTGCTAACATTTCACCCCTGACGCACAGACTCATCCCAAGTAAAAAATAACTGTCCGTTTATTCAACACGTGGACACACACATGCACTTTCCTGGTGTGATTATGCACATTGAGGGGGCGTGGGCGGAGACACTGAGTTTCTTCTTGGTGAAGTTGAAATGTTTGTTGAAAAAGTTTGCGAACACCAGTGTTAGTGTGTAGGTGTGTGTGTTGTGTCAGTGGTCCACGTGGACAGGGTAAGTGCCAATCAAACAGCCCAAGAACCTCTCATCAGAGCCTTAATTGCATCGTTTGAAGGTAAACAGTGTGTTGAACGTGACCCTCTGGAGGTGTGGCGTGGTCCAGGTGAGTCCCCAGACGGTCACCCTTAACACACCCTGTGGAGGTGTGACATGGTCCAGGTGAGTCCCCACACGGTCACCCTAAACACGTCCTGACACCACTTAAATCAGCCGATCAGCTCCCTCCCTTCAGGCTGTTAAAGTTGTTTCTTTAACACATTTTCCAAAGTGACTCTTTTCTTCACATCTGGAAGTCATCCCCCCCCCCCCCCGCCCCGCCCCCTGCCTCCATTTGCTGACTGCACTCATTTGGTTTCTCAGTGGTTTCCATGGAAGTGGCGCTCACAGACGCACAGACGACACTGAACTCCCATCAGCCCCCTGGGCATCAGCTGCCTCCATGCCCCCCCCCCCCCCCCCCCCCCCCCCCCCCTCCTGTACACACCCCTGTCCTCTGAAGACATGGAGGTAAAGGCTGAACACCCCCCCACCCCCCCACCCCCCCTCTGTGGAAGAAAAGAGGCGTGTAATCAAGTCATAGCTGAAAAATGCACCATGTGTTTCTAATCAGAACCAGCTTCAGTTCACATGTTTGGACGTTTCTGCTTTAGTACAAAAAAAAAAAAAGCATTTATTGCGTTGTCAGTGATGTGGCAACAACAACTGGAAACAATTTAGGAAACAGAGTGACCTCATGTGGTTTGGTGATTTGGAATCACAAATGTTTTGGGTGCTTTGTGTTTGTATGTTCCAAGGATAGAACAGTTTTGGATGTTTCATTCTGGTTTAGTTTGATTCAGTTTAGACTTTTTTTTCTGATTCAGTTCATTTGAATTTGTTTTTAGAGCAGGTTTGATAGTTTTTATTAGTTTTAGTTTTTTCTAAATGCTTAGTTTTAGTTTAGTTTTATTCATTTCTTTTATCTTCCTCTCTGTTGTGTTCAAATAAATCCCAGATGACTCTAAACGACGAGTGACGGACCGTCAAGTGTTGAATGGTGCTGCTAGCTAAAATAGCTCGAGGGAAATAAATCGATTTTGTATCAATCCGACACTGACAAAGACAAAAACGAAGGGAATTTTATCCATAATTTTTATCTGTTTTAGTTAGTTTTGTAAACACACAATACAGTTTCAGTTAGTTATGTTTTTTTCTTTTAATTATAGTTTTTATTTATTTCAGTTAACGAAAATGTTTTTACAATTCTAGTTTTGGTCATGTCATTTGTTTTTGTTAATGATAATAACCTTGATACGTTCCTCATGCAGAACAATAGGACCGGTGCTCATGATGGGATGGAACTGAAAAAACCTACTGTTCATGAACTACACACACACACAGCACCCAGAACAGAGGAGGCGGAGCTACACGGCACCTTCAGCCTCTGATGGGAGGAGTTCAGTGAAGATGTTTTACAGCTACATCTGCCTGTGGGAGGAGGAGGTGTACGAACATCTGACACACACACACACACACACACACACACACACACACACACACACACACACACACACACACACACACACACACATACACACACACACACACACACATCCACCTCTGGCCAAAGGTTGGTGTTGTCTGTTCTGTTTTTGGACTCAGTGCTGATCTATTGCTCCAGTCCTTTTCCTTTTTCCATGTTCACAGCTAAACCTTGGTCCAAATGTTCTTGGAACACCTCAGCTGTTTCCAGCTCCAGCTGCAGCTCTGAACAAAGGCTCCAGTAGAAGTTTACGCTGGTCGTCTGCGCTGGCGTCACCAGTTCCATTGTATGTGAACGTCGGCGCCTTGATCTCAGATGCTGATTTTCCACATGTGCAGACTATGACTTTCATATGTGACTAAAAATTCTGTAAACCACAGACGTCCACATTTGTTTTAAACATGTTTTCTGTCTTCAAAGTGCTGCAACGCACAAATGCATCTCTATCCTCATCTCTAGTCTCTGGTCCATGGTCCATCTGAGCTAAACTGTCCCATATTTATACAAGAAAAGCACTCGGAGAGCGCAGACCTCCGCCTAGACAGATCTGCCCCCCACCCATCACCATCACCACCAAAATGTAATCATTTGTTCCTTGTGTCAGTATCAACATTTCCTGAAAATTTCATCAAAATCCGTCCAAAATTTTTTGAGTTATCTTGCACACAAACAAACAAACAAACAAACAAACAAACAAACTCATGCAAACACACAGAGCAGAGTGATCACAGTACCTCCTGGCGGAGGGAATAACTGTGTTCCAAATACGAGTGTGGAATGTTGGTTTGTCCATCCAATCCCAAATGTGCTGATGAGTTTCTTTCTTGTGGTAGATGTCAGTAAAAGTCCGTCCATAAACAGGAACATAAATATAAATTATATTTACACAATTTGAGGGTCAATGGAAAATCAAATACTGTTTTATATTAACTTCACTTCTTCACGTTTTCTTTTTCGCTTCTTTATTAAATGATATTAAGTCAAATGTAAAGTAGGACGTTCAGGAAAATAATTCAAATCCATCCTTCAGACTCAGAACCTCACTGAACCAGAACATCAGCAGTAAAAATACATCTCCCATGGTGCATTTCAGCATCTTTTTGTAGAAATTGACTGAGATGCAGCCTCTAAGGATCATGGGTAATATAGTTTCTACAGTCAGTACAAGATTCTTTAGAATTTTTGACGTTTTGAGATGAGATGAAGTCAAAGCTGAACATAGAAACAGTTTTATATTAACTTCACTTTTTCTAATCAAACTCCTGCTTTCAATACGATATTACTTTATTTACTAAATATCAGAAACACAGAAGTGTGGAATGCTGCTTTGTCCATTCAGTCCCTGCTGTGCTGATGAGTTTCTTTCTCGTGGTAGATGTCAGTGTCAGTCCTTCCATAAACAGGAACAGAAATCTGTGATGGTTTGAATCTAGAATGCTTGTCAGAGGGGCTGTGTATCAGCAAGAATCTGGAGATACGATACAAATCACAACAGTAGGATCACAATATGATATATCACAATATATCATGATACTGTAAAAAAGGCAAATTTTTGTTTGTTTCTTTTTTTAAATGATTATTTCCGTGTAGAATTTATTTACAGCGGATATCCGCACAAATACTAAACACATTTGTATTTGATCCCAACAGGATCTAATGTTCTATCAGCAAATGTTCCAACTGTGTTCAAACTGAAATTCTGTTTTACAGACATTCCAGTTTCAGATCCTGTTCAAACGTTCAGATTCTATTAGTTCACAACTAACATCAGAACAGGATTTTATAGGGATGAACCGATACCACTTTTTTCCAGACTGAGTACGAGTACTTCCATTTGAGTACTTGCTGATACTGAGTCCTGATCCTAGTCCTTAATAATCCCATTCCAGTTGTTAGTTCCTTTTGTAAATGTGCTTTATTGTCGTTGTCATTAGTCTGACTGGAACAAAGTGCTGCTACTGACATTTAATGTGTTGGAATGAGCGTTTGACAGTTAATCCACCAGGGGGCGCCGCTCTGAATTAACCATACTGGACAAATACCACGAAGAAGAGGAAAGTTTAATGAAGAAGAAGAAAGTCAGTAATACCAAACCTGTAGACGACAGAGGAAACACTACTGTGATACTAATGTTACTGCGTTTTCTCTGTAAGGTTTAAAAGTTTAGCTTCAGCAGGAAGAGAAAAGACAAATACACTTTCACTGCCGGTGGTCCGCACCGCTCCGTACTCCCACTGGTATTCTGTGTCTGGGTACTCATCCTCCATCAGCTGGAAAACAGATGAATGTAGTCAGATTACAGACAGAAGGCTGCGTCTGTATCTGTCTGTGTCTGTAACAGTACTGTCAGTCAGCCTTACTGTGATCAGCCTCATTTCTTTGGTTCCATCTCCACACTCTTCACACTCACACACATTATTCCTCCTCCTCGTACCTGCTGCACTGAACTGGGGATGTCACACGGACAGAAGTGGGATCAGTGCATTTGTATCGGATTACTTTTACAAGTACGAATACGAGTACACACACTGAGTATTGGAGCCGATGCCTGATACTGGTATCAGTATCTGTGCATCCCTAGTATTTTAGTTCAATCCCAACAAAGGAACTAACATTATTTAATAAAATAGTCCATCCATCCATCCATTATCTTCCGCTTCTTCCAGGACCGGGCCACGAGGGTAACAGTCTAAGCAGGGACGCCCAGACTTCCCTCTCCCCAAAATAGTGTTAAATAATAATAAATAAAATAGAAAGAAAAAACTAAAATGAACCTCCACAATATCTGCATTTAAATAAATACCTACAAATATCCATACAGTTCTTTTTAATATCGATACAGTGTTGTGAAATGAAATTTTGCGATATATTGCAGAGTCGATATTTTCTTACAGCCCTACTGGTTCCTCATCTGTCTGCTCCTAAACTCTAAACTGATGTGCTTTCCTGCTGTGTCCACACACACACACACACACACACACACACACACACACACACACACACGTTTGGGTTCCACTCTTCTTCTCCTCTTGTTCTAACATCCATCAGTTCATCTGTTTGTTTTGGTCATGTGACTCTAGTTGGACTCAAAGGTCTTTCCATCACAGTTTCACGTCATTTACCAGTTTAACTGCAAAAAAACTACCTCCAACAAGAACAACAACAGCAACGATTCAGAGAAAAAAGTGAGAGTTTTGGCGAAATTGTTGTTTTTCCATTAGACAAATTTTTATGAAGAACTTATATTCACATAACTTGAGGGTCAATGGAAAAAAAAACAAGAGGGAAAGATTTTTAAAAAGTCTGTCTGAACACGTCAGTCTGTTGGATGTAGACGACAGTCCTGCTCACAGTTAGGACGCCTCAACAAACCAACCTGGAAGAACAGCACAAGCCAGATCTACAGCCTGAGGAGGGGAGTGGGATTCAGTGTTGTGTTTACAGTCTCAATGAATGAATGGATGAATTTCCAAAGTGTCTAAATTCCACAGTCCAGGCTGTGGAACTCATTTTAGTGTGGGTTCCACATCCAGACCAATCTGATCTACAGTCCAATAAGAACAGCAGAGGAACCCACACAAAAGAAGGACTGCAGATTTACTACTGGGTTTGATGGAAAAAAATTTTTTATTACATTATGTCTGTAAATAATGACTACTTCAAATGTTTGTCTTTGTTTTAGTGTAAAAAATCACATGAAATTCTGAAACTCTTTCCATTTCCAAACTCTCCTGTACCAATAAAATGTGACTAACCTGAACAAATGTGTCCAACCTGAAATGTCTGTATTAAATTCAGTCCAGTTTGAACTCTTTTCTTCCTGTTCCTCAGTGTTTAGTGTCTTTGGAGATCTGATCCAGAATGCACATGGACTAATGAGAAGTGGAGGAAGAAGACTGAGAAAATTACACTGATTTATCTGAAGAAATTTCCGCTTTTCCAGGTTATTCACATTTTTTGTTTGAGTAGTTTATAAAAGTAAGTATTTTCATAATTTAATGTTTTTGTTTTTGCACTAAAACAGACATAAATTTGCAGTTGTCATTATTTATAGGTTATTCTGTTACTGCAGATCAAATCAGGCTGGATGTGGAACCTGAAAGAACATGAGTTTGAGAGCCTTGGTTTGAAGGGTTATAAACTCATTCTGCATTTGTGTATAATCCAGAGCTGTAGTCTGATTTAAGGAGACGCTTTATGAGCCATCGATCTGATCCAGAATGCACATGGAGAAAGGAGAAGTGGAGGCAGAAGACTGTTAAATTTGCACTGATTTTTCTGAAGAAATTGCAGTTTTTTCAGGTGATTCACATCTTTTTTGTTTGGATAGTTTATAAAAGTATTTTAAACCTTGAATAACAACACAGCCCATGTCTACAGCCTGATGAGAGGAGCGGGCTTCAGTGTTGTGTTTACAGTCTGCACCATCCAACAGCAAGAGGAATTCAAACTGAGAACGGCTCTGAAAAACACAGTAAAACAGCTTTAAAACACACACACACACACACACACACACACACACACACACACACTGTGGCTGTGCTCTGGTCGACCACATTTTCCCTGATTGTACAAAAACCATGAACTTTCCACTGGTTTTCTTTGGTCCAACTGCAGTGGCCCCTCCCACCACTGTTCCACCCCTGCTCTGGTTCATATGAACAATTATGGACACACACACACACACACACACACACACACACACACACACAGAGGAGAGGCTGATTTAAGGAGGACGACCCACATAAAACAAACAAACATGTCGGTGTGTCCAAATGTCCTTCACATGTCCAAATGTCCTTCACATTTCCAAATGTCCTTCACATGTCCAAATGTCCTTCACATTTCCAAATGTCCATCACATGTCCAAATGTCCTTCACATGTCCAAATGTCCATCACATGTCCAAATGTCCATCACATGTCCAAATGTCCTTCACATGTCCAAATGTCCTTCACATGTCCAAATGTCCTTCACATGTCCAAATGTCCATCACATGTCCAAATGTCCTTCACATGTCCAAATGTCCTTCACATGTCCAAATGTCCCAGTGCAGGACCTGCAGGTCTGCACTCAGAACCCTGAAGCGGTCACACATCAGATCCATTCGGTGGCTCTCATTTCCACCTCCTCATCCTAAACTCACCTTCTGCAGGTTTGACATGAACTCTGTCTGATGATCACAGTGAAGCTGAACTACATGTGTTTCCTGTTTCAGACGTTGACTATCCGTCCACTGTCATTTGTAAAATGTCCTGTTGGTTCAGGTACATCAGTCTAACAGGTGTGTGTCCATGGGGGGGGCAGCTGAACCCCCTGTTCCACAACAGCCCATGTTTTATGAACAAAAGACACAGAGGGAAAAAGGACTGATATGTGATTTAGTCCAACAGGAAATGAAAGACAGAACGAACACTGGAGTCACTTTAAACAAGAGGTAATGTGTGTGTGTTGGACTGACTGAAATAAACACACACACACACACACAGGTTCAGTGTGGTTCATCTCCTACTGAACCAGTGAAGGGTGAGTGATGACACGGTTCAGGTGTGTGAGGCTGAAGCTAAAGCTGAAGCGTGGGTGCGTCCTCCTTCATGTGTGCTCCTCATGTGTCCTCACATCTGCCCCACATGCACATGTGTGTTCTCTTCCACATGCACATGTGTGTTCTCTTCCACATGCACATGTGTGTTCTCTTCCACATGCACATGTGCGTTCTCTTCCACATGCACATGTGTGTTCTCAGAGGCGTCTGAACACTGGTGTGTTCACAGACCAACCATGAAAAAACAGGAGGTTTAAAAGTGTGGAAACACTGAGTGAGTGAACGCACAGATGGAAAAGAGAGACAAACACAGGACACATGTCCACTCTGTGTCCAACCACTGACCACTGGACACTAGTGGACCCTAGTGGACACTAGGGGACATTAGTGGACATTAGTGGACCCTGCTGGACATTAGTGGACATTAGTGGACACTAGTGGACATGACCCCTGCTGGTTCCTGACACTTGTTTTCCAGTTGCTCATCAGCACTACAGCAGATGGAATATGACCATGTTTCACTGCTTTGTCTCTGTTCCATCCATTAAACATGTTCCGTGGCGTCAGTCCGTTTTCAGCCTCATCCAACAAACAGTTCCTTCAAATTTCCATCAACAAGGAAAGTTCATTCCACACCAACAACAAATCCAGCAAAAGAATGAAGGGACTAAAGCACCAGTTTAGTGAGTCACAAATAATTAAAACATTTTCAGACTAGAAAAGCACTCAGAGAGCACAGACCTCCACCAAGGCAGATCTGTGCCTCCCCCCCAATTCACCACCCAAATTTAATCATTTGTTCCTTGTGCCAGTTCCAACATTTCCTGAAATTTTCATCCAAATCCGTCCATAACTGTTTCAGTTTTCTTGCACACACACACACACACACACACACACACACACACACACACACACACCCATAAACAGATAAACCAGCGCTGACACAAACAGGACCTCATCCAGTGTCAGTAAACGGCTGTTCAGTGCAGACTCACCGCTGGTCCCGTCCTGACATGTAACTCTCCAAACGTGGGCTCCAGACAGCAGCAGAAACAGGACAGTCCTCAAACGCTCACGGTTCATCATGTCTACTGGACAGACATGAGCCTTTGTGTCCAAGGAAAAGGGGAAAAGGGGGATCTGAGCAGAGGACAAACAGCCTGGACTGCTTTAAGTGAGCACAAGCATGAATCCAGGAGCCTGTGGTCCCTGTTGGCCCAGCCCAGACTAGAGCAGACCCAGACCCAGCCTATCCAGACTAGAGCAGACCCAGACCCAGCCTATCCAGACTAGAGCAGACCCAGACCCAGCCTATCCAGACTAGAGCAGCAGCACTTACAGCTTTAAATGTGAAGAATGCTGAGCCACTCCTGGTCCTCCCCCTTTTGTCAGCCCGCTCCCATTCCCATCCTATCTGAGAGAACTACACCCATGTTCACAAGACTGACACCGTAGGCTGGGGGGGGGGTTAGGAGTAGGGTTAAATTTATTTATAAATAAATAAATCTAAATTTATTTAGAAATATATTTATATTATTTATAAATAAATAAATCTAAATTTATTTAGAAATATATTTATATTTATTTATAAATAAATTTGAGTAATGGACTTTTGGGAGATTCATTTTTGAATCCTTTTTCATGTCTACAAATCTACTACATGTATGTAGTTAAGAGTCAAGAGAATTTGAATGGACAGTACACATACATAGTATGTCATGTAACATTGTGAATGACATTTCCACGTCATAAAACCTTCTGTATTCAACACCTTGAATAAAATAGTTTTTTTCACAGTACCAGCTTCATAATTGGTCCATATATTAATTAGACCTCGTTCTTTTCACTGATATCATTAGTTTTCTGGTTGACCCTGTCAGACATTTGCTATAAGCAGTCAAAATACAGACTCAACACGTTTTTTTTTTTCCATTTTTTGGGGCATGTATATGAGAGAATATAATTTTTGTCACAGATATAACATGTTTTTCTGTCAGTACTATAACTTTTCTCATATATTAAAAAGAATCAGACATGTGGTGTCATTAAATCTGCAGATACAGAGAGCCAAAAGTGCTACCATGGACAAATGCGCATTCCAGGAAGCCATGTTTGGCATGTCATAAATCTGTAAATCTGTCCCATACAAAGCTCTCCATATGTGTACCTAGCATTATTCTATCCAGGAATTAGGTGTGAAAATTTGAACCATTTAGTCTGAATAGTTCCAAAGTTATTAGCCCTCGAACTATGGATGTTTGACTGGAACACTTAAAATATGGGGCCACGCCCTTTTTTGTAGGCTTAATATCTCCAAAACTAGTGGAGATATTGGCCTCAAATTTTGCACAGTTGTTATTAGTTACAAGGACATCAAAATAAAAAAATTATGAAGCAAATCTGAGATGGTGAGTCGGGAACTTTCTGTAAAATGATTTGGCGACAGAATTACCCTGAACAGTTACTTAGTGCCATCCACCGTAAACAAAACCCACGTGTTTACATTCGGACTGGGAGGTCACTGGGGCATCTTCGGAATTTTTGTTGCAACATTTCCCACAATGCACGTCGCAACAAATAATTCCACGTGAGCTCCTGTTCTGAATGTAAACATATGGGTTTTGTTTACGGTGGATGGCACTAAGTAACTGTTCCCCATAATGACACAGATTCAGCTGAGGAATGACAGACAGACAGATTCATGAAACTGAGGATGTGACTGAGGATGGACAGAACTGAGGAACAACTGCTGATGAAAGTCTGCAGCACCTTTAAGTCTGACAGTAAAAAAAAAACAAAGCAACTTCATAGGAGGAGTTTTCACATGTGGCAACGAAACAACATGATTAAAACTGTTTAACTGTAGTTTAGAGACACTAAAGAAGAACCACAGACAGACAGGCAGAGAGAGAGACAGGCAGAGAGAGAGAGAGAGACAGACAGGCAGAGAGAGAGACAGGCAGAGAGAGAGAGAGAGAGAGACAGACAGACAGACAGACAGACAGACAGACAGACAGACAGAGAGACAGACAGGCAGAGAGAGAGAGAGGAGAGAGA